>NW_026110837.1:0-66428 GCF_024679095.1 Eriocheir sinensis
AAATTGTGTGCCATTGTGAGTGGGTTCACTTAAGATTGGGCTCCAATACGCCTCCGTGGTCTAGTGGTCAGCATGCCTGGCTTCTACGCGGGCCCGGGATCGAATCCCGGCCTGGGCAGTCGGCGTGCAGCTCACCCAGCTGATCATCCTCCCTCTCGGGCTGGTCGATAAATGACTACCTGGGGAAACTGTGGTAACCCGGATGTCACACTGGCCCTGTGTCCCGGGGTAATGGGCTCCCTCTCACCACAGGCTCAAGGCCCAATGTTACGGAGATGAGCACCGAGGCCACGCGCTGCTACAGCGTATGCCCCAACCTTACCTTTACCTTTATTGGCTCGACTGACAGACATGGCTTTGTATGTCGAAGGTCACTGGTTCAATCTCCACAGCCAGCACTCTCTAACTTGGATTTTTCCGAGTTCCCTAGAGCCTAGATTAATTTCTCGGTGTTAAATGAGGAGATTTGCACCGGCACCCAGTCATGGGTGTTACAAGGTGCGTTGTTACAATCAGGGGCGTCATTTGGCCTTCAAAAGTGGGAGGGACATTAGGGCAGACAGTTTTATATATATATATATATATATATATATATATATATATATATATATATATATATATATATATATATATATATATATATATATATATATATATATATATATATATATATATATATATTTACCATCATTAGCTTATAACACCTTTAGGCACTGATCATATTTGCATTTTATGTAGTCTGTGATGCAGGCAGGATATTCATTAGCACCTAATTAGACTCATGCTGCTCTCCAGTGCTCTCTGATGAACTCACAATCAAAGATGTAGTATACCTATAGGGTAGCATTGAGTAATCTTAGGTCACTTGGTAAAGTGTTCACCTAAGTCCGACCCAAGCTGACAACATAAACCTCAGCGTGTTTGCAAGCTGAGTGTTTAGAATATTGGCATAATAATAAAAGATGCTGAAAACTGGATTCCACTACTTTATTGAATATATGAATAATTATATACTGAATTTGAAATGGAGCTGAGATAAAAAAAAGCTATGTTTTCAGCGGTCATACCATGATCTCATGAAAATAATTAGGTTGACATATATAATTAATTACTACGTATTTTGGTATGATGACCATTGCACGTTAATACCATAGCTTTGCGAGCATTGAGTAATCTTAGGTCACTTGGTAAAGTGTTCACATAAGTCCGACCCAAGCTGACAACATAAACCTAAGCATGTTTGCAAGCTGAGTGCTTAGAATATTGGCATAATAATAAAAGATGCTGAAAACTAGATTCCACTAATAGAGTAATTATATACTGAATTTGTAATGGAGCCAAGATAAAAAGCTATGTTTTTCAGTGGTCATACCATGATCTCATGAAAATAAATAGGTTGACATATATAATTAATTACTACGTATTTTGTTATGACGACTATTGCACATTAATACCATAGCTTTGAATCCAATGATGAATATCTTCAAGCAAGACACAAATAGCAACAGATTGGTCACCAATTCACTCAGTAAACACAATACTCCAGAAAAGTAAACACTGAATTCACAATAAAGTTGTTTTTCCACTTGGAACTTTGTAAACAGAAACCAAGTAACCTCGTTTTACTTCACTCATAAGTCATGATGTTCGCGATGTGGTCACCTCGACCTTTCGTTCCTCCTCCCTCACACTGGCAGACGTCTCTAACAAGCTTTCTTACCACCATTATCTCAATATGAATAACCGGCAGCAATAATTATAAATCATATTCTAAATGACATTTTAATGCAATTTTAATGTCATCTTTTTCATTTGCATGTGTGTACCTCTCTGCCATGTTGATATGGGTCTGGGTCTGGGTCTCACTATTAACTTTACTTTTAAGTGTTTAGAAGTCCTCGCCAGCACTCTCAAGTTAATACCAAAGTTAAGAGAAGGTATTAGGCTAATAGTTGTTGAGGATGCACTTTGAGAGTAAAGTTAATACCAAAGTCGAAAGTTAATACCAAGTTTAGTATTAATAGTTGTCGAGGATACGGGCCCTGGTGTCAGCCTATGCCACGACTCGTGGCATCGAGACCATTTTTGCCAAATTCAGAGCAGATGCGGAGAATCATTTCCACGACGTGTTCATGAAAGCGGAAGAGCTTTTGGTCGAGGTGGGGTCATCGCATAACACCATCCCTGTGCCACGACTCTGTGGACGACAGACCCAGCGATCAAATGTTCCGGGCGAGAATGCTGAGGAGTACTACCGCCGGGCGGTGTACATTCCGTTCGTGGACCACGTCTTGGCTGAGTTGAAGAGTCGGTTCGGCGACGACACAGTGCCTGTCGCACTTCAGCTCAAGCAACTCCTCAAAGGCCCTGAAACAACGGATGTTGCGGCTGTGCTTCAAGCGACGAAGCTCTACGAGCTCGACATCGAATCCCTGACACTCGTGAAGGCACTGGGCATTGTCTGTTCCGGTCTTCCAAACTATCAAAGAAGCCCAGGCACACGCCGGCACCAGCATGTTCCCCAATCTCGCCATTCTCTTGAAAACTCTGTTGATGCTTCCAGTCTCCAACGCGGAAGCCGGGAGGTCTTTCTCGGCATTAAAAAGGCTGAAAACCTATCTGAGGAGAACCGTCGGCCAAGAGCGCCTGAACGGACTTGCCCTCCTCTGTGTCCACTATGATATCCCCATTTCAGTCGAGAGTGATAAGCAAATTCGGCGAAAAAAACCGCCGACTACTCTTTGCTTAGTGAGGCACTTGTTGAATACTTGGGAATTTGTAAATATATTTCTTTAGATCAGCCAATCTTTGCAAATGTGTTACCTCAATCTGTCAGGACCCAGAAAACGAGGAAACAGAGGAGTGAGATATACAACTGTGTAAACATCTGACAGGACAAACACTAACAAAAAGGGTGACATATATAACAGTGTAAGCATCTCAAATACCAAAGAGGGGAAACAACGAGGGTAAAGGAAAACAGATACCCAGAGAGGAAAAGCAGGTATACAACTGTGTAAACATCTGACAGGACAAACACTAACAAAAAGGGTGACATATATATAAGTGTAAGCATCTCAAATACCAAAGAGGGGAAACAACGAGGGTAAAGGAAAACAGATACCCAGACTCAGGTACAGAAAACAGATGCCCAGTGGGCGTGGTCAGAAAGTGTGAACAACCATTGAAAAAGACTCTGACCCGTGACGTCAGTCGTGGCGACATGTTATGAGCCAATAATTTAACAGAAAAATCACTGAGGGAGTGTCTTAAGACTGACTCACGAATAGCAGGAAAAGTAAAACAATACAACATAATGAGCGAGCAGATGGGTGTGACAGGAAGTATTGGCCATTGGTTATGTAGAAAATTAAGGGCGTGTCAAGGATGTAAGTCCGCCTAAAGCAAAGAAAAATGTGGCCTAGAACTCAGTGTTATGAGTAGACCGAGCTTGGTTCTCGCCTCAAGCAGACCTGCTACTCACTCAGCCGAGGATGGCTGTTGTGATCTTAATCGTGAGTAGAAATTCGAGAATCTAAGGGAAACCGACTGTATTGTCCTGGAGATTATAATGTAGGAGATGTGAAGTAGGATTGTGAGTGGGACAGGATTGTGATTATTTGTTTGCGATGTAAAGCAAAGGTAAAACCACTGGGTGTGGTAAAATAATGTGTTTCCATGACTTGCAGTAGATTATACTACAGGAATGTGTTATTAGGATTTTGTGAAGAGAGTACATAATGATTGTGATGTAAGCAGAGAGATACAAACCACTGCTTGTGGAACGACGAGTGTTATTATTATTGGCAACAACTGAGCACATATTGTAGTATTATGTTTAAGACATGTCGTTTGTCATATGTTGCATCCATTTCTGAATATGCCAGTGTTATGATCGTCTGAGCATAGAATATTGCGTAAGGCAATTACTTTCATTTAATTTTAAATAAATGTATATTTTCTTTTTCCCTTGTTTATCCCCGAACACCAGTCTCCAATAACAACTTAAGCCGGATCACGCTACCAGGGATACGAGACGGTGAGATCATTTATGGAGTAATTAATGAGTGATAAAAGAGTTGATTTAATACAAGAAAAGAAGGGTCCAAAACTGGCGGCAGCGGTATAGGGATAAATAGGGACATGTGCTTACAGTGCTTTTGTTTAATTTACTCTGACGAGAAAACGACTCTTATTTTCATTAAGCTTTGCTCGTTTTAAGTGGCGGAAATAATAGTGACGATTTCATTATATAATTAATGGTTCTTCCGGAGGACATGGACTTTGACGATATGGTAATGGAAACTCTGGCCAACCACTGTTGTTCTGTAGTGCAATGGGTAGCACACGCGACTCAACCGAGAATTCATGAGTTCCTTCCCGGGCGGAGTGGAGAGGGATGGGCAGTCTCTCTCCACCCGCGCCGCGATCCATTCATCAGTGAGAGGGTGTCAGGTGACAGGCAGCGGCAGCGTCCCGCCTCTCAGGTTTGTTTGTTTTAGGATTGTTACCCCAGGATGGAGGGGAACACGGGGCTCTACGCCTCACAGGGTGGTGGTGTGCCGCGGCGGACATGCAGCCATAGAGTGACTTTATAAAGGCCTAACCCGCGTCCCCCAGGTGGGAAGTGTAGAGTATGATCTAGAAAAAATGTGAAATACTAAGAAAAGTGTGAGGTATGGATAAAAACTCAAGAATGAGAAAAAAAAATGAAGCATATGGACAAAAGTGTGAAGTATTAAGATAAATGTGTGAAGTAAGAGAATCAGAGGAAGAGGAGGCCAGGGTAGTGCCCCCCTCAGTTATCTACTACAAGTAACATTAAATAAATAAATAAATAAATAAATAAATAAATATGCACACTTGCAGTGGAAAAAACGGAAAATGAGCGAAGAACAAAACAGGGAGTAACCTTTAATATAATAAGATGAAGGCTATAACGAACAAGGGAGTAACCTTTAATATAATAAGATGAAGGCTATAACGAACAAGGGAGTAACCTTTAATATAATAAGATGAAGGCTATAACGAACAAGGGAGTAACCTTTAATATAATAAGATGAAGGCTATAACGAACAAGGGAGTAACCTTTAATATAATAAGATGAAGGCTATAACGAAGAAGGGAGTAACCGCCTCACATGAATATAAGGAAAAGAAGGCTATAACGAACAAGGGAGTGACCTTAAAAATAATGAAATGAAGGCTATAATTAACATAACTCAAGAGTAACTTTGTTAGGCAGATCGCACTACTCATGATAATACATATGCAAAAGTGGCAGCACTCCTAGAAACAGGAGCGTGTGTGAGTTTTTAACGGATGAATTTATTAAAGAATTAAGGCTCGCAGTAAATGACTGTGAAGCGAAACCCGTGAATATTGTCTCTGTGCAAAGATACCATATTGAAAATGACGGTAAAAGACAAGTTAATATGGAAGGAAAAAGTAGTTTCCAAGACTTATTGATAACACGCGATGTAGATTTGCCGACTCATATTATGTTGAGTACTGATTTGTCGTGTAGCACGAGATTATTTTGAAAACATTGCAACTAAATGAGGAACAAAAGAACGAAGCTTAAAACTGATAATAGCAGGGGAAACCATACAATTATGCCAGGAAAAATATGTCTTATATCTAGAGGTGAAGGATCTTAGCTAAATGTAGATGGAAATGAAGAAGGTCTCACTGAAAATAAGGCCGTACGTTGCCAAGCAGCGGAACCTTTGCAACTGCATGCATCTGTTGCAGGTTACATAACGCTAGTGACGCAACTACAGGCAAGTGAAGCTTTATTTGAGCCTTGTGTTAGTACTCCTCAGGCTAGAGTCTTGTGCTCAGGGATAGTTAAGTTAACCCCTTCATCTGACAATCAAAGATCTTATGTCACTGTGGCGTATTTGAATATTGAAAGTGTGTGTAAAGATAGATGATAATACAACGTTAGGATTTGTGAAGCCTGTCACTCATGAGCAATACGCTGATCTGCCACAAGTATCTAGTGTACAGACCGCTGACACAGCTAAAACAGACTTGAAGCCCGCAGAGCTTGAAGTAAGGAAGAAAAGCCTCTATCAAATTGTTGACGCTAAATTCCCAAGTGAAGAGAGATAATCAGGTTTTAAAGTCCTTAATAGATAAATATATAACAGTGTTTTCCACAGAACAAGAACCATTAACAGTAACGCCCTATTTTTTCAAGCACCATCAAGCAAAACACTGATGAAGTAGTGTACAGGCGTCCATATAACATTCCTATCAGTTATCATGACAGAGTAAATGAGCAACTTATATCGCTCTAGCAACAAGGTGTGATTCGCCCTTCGCGATCACCCTGTAATGCCCCACTTATCCCAGTGCCAAAAAAAAGATGGAGGACTACGACTTTGTCTGGACTTCCGGGCACTTAATAAAACACTACGGGACGACCGGTACCCACTCCCTAATATAACCACCATACTCAATCAATTGGGAGATAGTAAGTTTTTTTTCATGCCTAGACTTGAAACAGGGTTACCATCAAATCCCCCAAGATGAAATCAGCAGAGAGAAGACGGCATTTTCTTCTCCAGCAGGACATTGGGAATTTACTTCCCTCCCCTTTGGCCTTAAAACAGCCCCGTCCTGCTTCAAGAAAATAATAAACACTGTCCTTACAGGACTATTAAGCAACAAGGTTCAGGTGTACCTTGATGACATAATTATCCTGGGCGATATATTTTCTAATCACGCAGATAACTTAGAACAAATTCTGGATCGCTTAAAGGAAGCCAAACTGACTCTTAAGATGGAGAAGTGTAACTTTTTTAAGGACAAAGTAGATTACCTGGGCCATGTCATCAGCTCAGAGGGAATAAGACCTCAGTCTAGCAAGCTGGAGGCCATACAAAACGTCCCGGACCCTCAAACTGTTCATGATTTACAGTCATTTCTTGGATTGACTAATTATTATCGCAAATTTATTGCAAATTATTCACAAATTGTTGCTCCTTTTCTAAAGATTTACAAAGGGAAGAAAGGTACACAAAAAAATAAATAAATAAATAAATAATTAAAACTCCACTCATATGGACGGATGAAACAAAAATTGCGTTCTCAACCCTTAAGGATAGAATGCTTGGTACAGTCACTCTACGCATCCTACTACAATACTGGTGGAGTATTGCAATAACAGGATAATGATGATAAACTTAGACCTGTATATTTTTTTGTGAGAAATTGAATACGGCAGAACAGCGGAACAGTATAGTTGAACGAGAGGCTTTAACTGTAATTTATGGGTTACACGTAAACCGCCCATTAATACTGGGTTACCCTGTTGAGATCCACACGGATCACAGACCTTTAGTATGATTGTTACAGGTGACTAGTCCCAACGGCAGGATAGCTAGATGGCAGACTCTCATGAGTGAGTATGGTTTTACAATCAATCATTTGCCTGGCAAGGAAAATATAGTAGCAGATTTTTTTTTATCAAGGATGAAGGCTCACAGGACACTGAGATTGAATTAGAAGGACACGCGCGATAATGTTTGTGGATGGGGAACAACAAAAACCGTGGAACACGTGGATAATGAGGGGCAAGGTATTCCACTAGTGTAGAAAAAGAAACAGGCGCCGAAAAATGAGAAAATAAAATATATGATATGTATGGACCTGAATAGTGAGTGTATTGGCCACACACTTGACTGGAGTATTCAGGAGATTAGTGAGCTGCGTGATGAGCAGCCAGCATATAAGTATGCTAAAAGAAGGAAGCCCCATGAAGGAAAATTGAGCAAAGACTCAGAGAAAAAAGGCATAATGTGAGATGCCGCCCCTGTTAGAGGTACAGGTGGAAAATGTGTTATATTGTGTTGAAGATGGGCATAATGTGAGATGCCGCCCCTGTTAGAGGTACAGGTGGAAAATGTGTTATATTGTGTTGAAGATGGGCATAATGTGAGATGCCGCCCCTGTTAGAGGTACAGGTGGAAAATGTGTTATATTGTGTTGAAGATGGGCATAATGTGAGATGCCGCCCTTGTTAGAGGTACAGGTGGAAAATGTGTTATATTGTGTTGAAGATGGGCATAATGTGAGATGCCGCCCCTGTTAGAGGTACAGGTGGAAAATGTGTTATATTGTGTTGAAGATGGGCATAATGTGAGATGCCGCCCCTGTCAGAGTTACAGGTGGAAATAAATGATGTGTTTTAGTGAGTCCGTACGGAGAAGCCACTAAGGTGGTGATTCTACCCCCCAAGTATTTCCAAGGCGATAACTCTGGCTCATTCGTCGCCACTGCAGGGCACGGAGGAACCAAAGTTACGTCATGTCGGTGTAGAAAGTTCGCTTTCTGGCCTGGAATGAAACGGGATGTAGAAAATTATGTAAGGAAGTGCGTCATGGTAGTCGTTTTAAAAGTGAGTTGGGAACTTGCACCCTGCTCCCTGGCGGCAATATCCAGACGTCACCGCTCCTTTTGGAAGAATACACATGGACCTTGTGGGTCCCATGGGTGTATCGGACAATGTGGTTCGATACGTAATGCCCATAGTTGATGTTTTTAAAAGGTATTTGATTACAGTACCCTTACGGAGTAAGGAAGCCCGCGAAATGGCAAGGGCGTTGTACGTGGATGTTGTTTGTGTACACGGTGTTCCTCAGACAGTTGTTACAGGTCAAGGTTCAGAGTTCGTTAATTCCGTGATGCAGGAGATAAATTAGAAGCTACCTGTGCGACACGCGAATAACGGCTTACCATACAAATGGAAATGGAATAATAAAGCGCGCAAATTATACTGTTGTTAACATTTTGAGGAGAATGTTCTAGGAAATGTGTCCGTTTGGGATATAATGCTACTTATAGACATCTTGGCCTATAATCCTGCGTATTATCGCACCATAAAGGAGTCCCTATTTTATCGAGAGAGACAGAGAGAGGATTTTTAGAGATCCTCCTGTACCCTACACTATGTTAGAAAAAAATTCAGCAGCCCTGGTATGATATTTACTCCTATAAAGAGGAAATGGCTGTATTTGCAAGGAACGTTTATGATATTTACTCCTATAAAGAGGAAATGGATGTAATGCAAGGAAAGTTTATGATATTGACTCCTATGAAGAGGAAATGGCTGCAGTTGCAAATAAAGTTTATGATAGATGCCAGGTTTACATTGAAAAAGGTAGAGAAGAAATAGAAAATAAATACAAAGCTTCAAAATCAAAACTATCAACGTTGGAGACAGTGTTCCTCAAACGAGACCACAGAAAAAAGTAAATAAAAAGTTGTAACTTATTTTTGATGGACCCTACAGGGTAATAGAGAAGATCAGTGATATAATGGTAAAAATTAGGAACTTTAGGACTAGTAAGGTTTCAACGGTCCCCACATATAGAGTAAAAGTCCTTCATGAAGATTGCATCGACGTGCAGCAATGTCCAACGATTAGGCGAGCATACCCTTTAAATCCAGAGACAGACACTGATCTATTCTTTGCATTGCTCAACCCTGAAATCGCTGAGAAAAATTCTACCGAAAATGATAACTCGTAGCGGAGAGGTGACTGCTACTCATGACACATTAAATAATGTTCGTTCTACAACAGCAATAAACAGCTGATGCACAGGCCCTACCTTCTCAGGTTACTCCCAAACTTTCAGAGCCACCTCGGCATAGATACAGCCTTCGCTCTTCGACGGTACAAGAGTTGCTTAATGTAGTGTCAAAACTAATACGATATAAAACAGGAATAATGTATAAGGATGAAAATGCAATAATTGAGCGGAATTATGACGAAATAAACCACAGATTGATTTGACTCTTTCGGTGTACGACTCATTGACACAACACGTGCTGGCCAAAATTTCACACCAACATACTATCTATATTATAGTCCTCACAGACAGAGACTATAGTACCGTTTAGCCTTACAGAAGATGTTTTAGCTGCATTATATAAAGCACGGATTTTAACTGCTTCGTTACTTGAAATGTTATTCAAATGTCACCTGAGTATCCAGCTGTAAAAGCAATAAAATACACACTCTTTAATTTTGAAAAAGACTTCAGGGGAGCGTCTGCCATGTTCTAAGATATTATATTATCAGAGGATCACCATTTTCTCACAGGTGATGTGTACCTTGAGTAGGAACATCATGTACAGTTTTGGTGAAGATTTGTTGAAAAAAAAAATTTATGAATTTTTTTTCAAAAATTTCAAAATTTTGAAATTGAAAAAAAGCATATTTAGAGTTTAGATAGCTCAAAAATAAAAACACCACTGGAACGGGCATACAAAATAAGTGTATTCCTAGAGATTACTTTTCCATTTTTTTTTTTTTTTTTTTTTGTTTTGTTTCTTCAAAGTTTAAACTTAGAAAATTTATATAAAAATTTTGATGATGTTTATCCAGATTCTGATCACTAGCATTTATAGCTATTTTTTTCTCTTTCCAACGCTATCTTTATGTTTGTGCTAGGTCCATAAATAACTTAGAAATATCAAATAAATGCGCGTGTGACCCTGTTTTGAGAAAACGAAGGAAAACTAAATTTATCGATCGCCCATCGATTCTGCTCTCCGATGACAATGTATTGGTAATGAATGTCAATATAACTCTAACCCTGTGTAAAAAAATATCCTCTATTGCAAAAATTACGGACATAAAAGCACTGATTCATGTATGCATATTTTGGCGCGTAAAGCGCTCTGTATGGCAACACTACCAGATATTTAAAGGGCCGCCAGACCGCGCGAGGATTTAAATTTTAAAAAACTAACCTCGCCACGTGACACCCCATTGTATCCCTGGTATGATGAGCCCATAAAGTGAATTTCGAGGAATTAAAAATATTCATCAAAAATACCCCCCCAGACGCTCCCCTTCAGTTCATTGTTGCATCATCTAAGAAAAGTTTTAGGCTATGTGATGACTACTAATCAAAACAAGCTGCATGCTTCTATGATTTATAAAAAATCAAAAATAAACGGGAAATAATTATTTTTTGAGGATCCTTGTCTAATAACCTATTTGGTACCGCGACCCAGGCTCAAGTTGATGCTATTCATGGAAAAATAGAATACTAGAGTCATTAACTGAGAAAATTTTATATAGTTAAATGTTTATTATGGAAAACTCAACATCGTTAAGTAATATGCATGCCATGCTATATGCCTTTAATAGGCTATATTCAGCTGTAGATGTATTGAACCAAGTTGTGCGCCAATTTTCTATAGACTTTGGCATTAGGAAGAGAAACAAGCTCCTACAGGCATTGTTGTATTTTGACTTAGCATTCAGACACATAAGTCCAGGTATACAAGATTTAAAGTTCAGTCTGCAGGCTTAGCTGCAAACATACATAACTCCAACCATTATGTGAGACAAACAGTTGTTCAGCACATTAAAGGAAGCCTAGGTTCGGCCTCCAGGTCTTTTGTGCCTTGCAGTTCTTGATTTTTTAGCTCTATATAGGGATGTAATAACTGTCCTCCACGACAACGGCTTTGCACGATTCTCGTAATTTCTATTTCACCAAACCTTTGCGAGGAGATCCGATTGACACCTTTGATGTCTTTCGAATCGACTCCCTTCCATTTTCTGTGCAGAATAGCACTTACTTTCTTATGTATAGAGAGAATAGTGAGAATAGGAAAATATATTTTATGCTTTCTAGTATAAAACACTGTAACAAGAATAACCATATGTTAGTTTGTCCTCCCACAGGCCCCTTCCATGAGGCTAGTGACGCAGCCTCTTGTGAATCGGCTGTTTTCAAGAAACATGAGTCGGTGATCAACCTCTGCCACACAATGATCTTGAAAACATTTCCCCCTATGTTTATAAAAGGTCCTGGCTACTGGACCTGTTCACTTGCCTCCCCCATCACTCTGACACTCACATGCCCTACCAATCCTGTAAACAGACATACTGTCAGCCTGACGGATAATGGGATATTGATGCTTCGGCAAGGTTCTCTTCGCAGTGCTGAGTCCATCCCCCTACAGGAGCTAACAGCTGGCTTGCAGCCCCTAAATTATGTGGTCGAGCCGGATCAGCCCTTTCAACCCGCAATCCATTGGTGGATTGTCTTCGCCATTGTCGTGATCCTGGTTCTACTGCTGGTGACGTCTGCCGTGGGGTATTCCTATGTCCTACGCTACGCACGACGCCGCCTAATTCCAGACTCGAACCAACTGCAGACATTGCAAGGCGTATCTTCTCCACCAACACCCAGAAGACGAGGAAACAGAGGAGTGAGATATACAACTGTGTAAACATCTGACAGGACAAACACTAACAAAAAGGGTGACATATATATAAGTGTAAACATCTCAAGTACCAAAGAGGGGAAACAACGAGGGTAAAGGAAAACAGATACCCAGAGAGGAAAGGCAGGTATACAACTGTGTAAACATCTGACAGGACAAACACTAACAAACAGTGTGACATATATATATATATATATATATATATATATATATATATATATATATATATATATATATATATATATATATATATATATATATATATATATATATATATATATATATATATAAGTGTAAACATCTCAAGTACAAAAGAGGGGAAACAACGAGGGTAAAGGAAAACAGATACCCAGACTCAGATACAGAAAACAGATACCCAGTAGGCGTGGTCAGAAAGTGTGAACAACCATTGAAAAAGACTCTGACCCGTGACGTCAGTTGTGGCGACATGTTATGAGCCAATAATTTAACAGAAAAATCACTGTGGGAGTGTCTTAAGACAGACTCACGAATAGCAGGAGAAGTAAAACAATACAACATAATGAGCGAGCAGATGGGTGTGACAGGAAGTATTGGCCATTGGTTATGTAGAAAATTAAGGGAGTGTCAAGGATGTAAGTCCGCCTAAAGCAAAGAAAAATGTGGCCTAGAAATCAGTGGTATAGGTAGACCGAGCTTGGTTCTCGCCTCAAGCAGACCTGCTACTCACTCAGCCGAGAATGGCTGTTGTGATCTTAATCGTGAGTAGAAATTCGAGAATCTAAGGGAAACCGACTGTATTGTCCTGGAGATTATAATGTAGGAGATGTGAAGTAGGATTGTGAGTGGGACAGGATTGTGATTATTTGTTTGCGATGTAAAGCAAAGGTGGTATTTGGTGCTTCCGTGACTTGTAGTAGATTATACTATAGGAATGTGTAGTAGGATTTTGTGAAGAGAGTACATAATGATTGTGATGTAAGCAGAGAGATACAAACCACTGCTTGTGGAACGACGAGTGTTATTATTATTGGCAACAATTGAGCACATATTGTAGTATTATGTTTAAGACATGTCGTTTGTCATATGTTGCATCCATTGCTGAATATGCCAGTGTTATGATCGTCTGAGCAAAGAATATTGCGTAAGGCAATTACTTTCATTTAATTTTAAATAAATGTATATTTTCTTTTTCCCTTGTTTATCCCCGAACACCAGTCTCCAATAACAACTTAAGCCGGATCACGCTACCAGGGATACGAGACGGTGAGATCATTTATGGAGTAATTAATGAGTGATAAAAGAGTTGATTTAATACAAGAAAAGAAGGGTCTAAAATTAATGCATTTCTTGAAGAAACAGTGTTTGCTCTCAAATCGTAAGGTCCAAAGGTGAATTAAAGGTCCAAATTCCATTATTAGCCTAGGCGGGTGCTTCAGGAAGTGGTGCTTTGGTCTTAACTTTACATTGGGAAAGCTGATGTATCTGCTCTCCAGGCACTCATCAATGAGCACATCAAGATAAGCTATTTGAGAATCCTTAATTCGATGGGCACAAACAAGTTCTACAATGTCATGGAGTAACAAAAACTGCTGCCAAACTGGATCATTTGCATCCTGAATCTTGTCACTAATAATTACTGGCAACAACCCAGGGGCCCATTTTTGGATTTTCGTTTGCGCAATAATTCGTATACCTGAAACCTATTTTTTCACTTAGGGGGAACCTATGGGCATTGGAAACAGCCGGTTGTCACCCTGTGGAGGTGTGCACAACCATACTATGACTGATTTTATTGTGTCAGCCAGGCAGTTGAATCGCGATATTTCTCGATTCATATTTTCTACTCTAGAGAGACAACTATTTGATGTAGATAACTATATTTGGTACCAAATTGACCAGAATTACATGCTGCATGCTACTATATATCAAAAATGACATTTACGGGCACTTTGTACGAACCAGGAGGAAAAAACTCAAAATTTTCACCCAAAAATCATTTTAGTTTCAGATTTCCGAAGACACATTTTCCCTCAGATCTCATCCAGTATCTTCTCTATGTGGTAGAAACATGCACTAAAATCATCCCCAGTTATTGCGCTTTAAAATAATACCAAACAAGTGTATCTCAACTCAATACAATGTGCACTAGCATGCAAATATGTAACATTACCCCCTAATTTTTTAGACGATGACGTGATATTTCTCGTATTGTAATATTTCTCCTGGCAGGAGTAATATCGGGTCTAAGTAGCTATATTTGGTACCAAACTGACCAGCATAACATTGTGCGAATTGTAGTATACATCGGTTGACAATCAGGAAAACGTTTTTGGCTCTGAGGCAAAAAAGTTAAATATTTACCGAACCCATTCGAGCTTCTGATTTGGTAAGAAATTTATTGCTTCGAATCTTTAGGAATATTTGTCCTTTACATCCACATAATATACATAAAAATATCCACCTACTAGTAACATGCTCCAAGCATCGCAGAAATCAACTACTATATTAATGCAAGTGAACGAAACTGAACTGAAAATTTGCATTTGAGTCAGATTAAGTTTTCTATATTGTCATCAAAATAATGTCCCGGGACAGGTATCAAGAAAAAAAATGCATGGAATCTTATGCGCAAGAGTATATTTCGTTAGACATGACAATATATACAACAAAACTTCAAATGTATTAGCTGTCACACATGTTTCCTTTACACACAATGCACAGAATAAGAACTCGAGAACTCTACTTTTGGATAACTCAACACTGAAGCTTTTACCACAAGTATCATTTGTATGAAATTGCGGCAATTTGCAAAGAGAATACATGCATGATCGAGAACTCAAAATTTGGCGAACGCAAAACTTTTTAGCTTTTTCCCACAGGTATTGCATTTGTACGAGATTTCAGTTTGCAAAACAAAATACAGGATGAATTGTATTCACGTATGTTAAAGAACATTTAGTCCTCATCATCTGATCCACTGTCTTCCGCTGGTTGAGTAGTGTTCAAGCAACTCTCTTGACAGGAACATGCTGCACTGCAAGATATATTGTGTTTGCGACAGGAACATCGTTGGCTGGAGCATGTGGTTTTGCAACCGCAAGTCACAAGTTCTATGCAGGCTGTTGGAACCGGTGGAAGTGTCATGAGCTGTGGGCGCAGAGATAATCCAGTGCTGTCAACTTTCCAACCACAGTCTTCAGGTTGTGGGATATCTGGTTTTGGTTCATCTGCCTTGTACCAAATCAATGCTTGGTAGTTACTACGCATAATATGGAGAGACAGCGAGTCTTTAGTTGGTGGAAGCTTTTCAGGGTCGTTTGTTCGATGGAACATTTCCACCCGGAGGTCATTGACAGAAGTTGCCTTGGATGCCGAGTTGTAAATTTTGATGACAAACATTTCTATATCACGCATTTGTACAGTGTCGCTTCTACCAAGGTCTTTCAGTAGTTCTGGGTACTTCACGTAAGTTTTCCAAGTAGAGCGCTTCCCATGACCAGAAAATTGACTTGTGGTGTCTGAGCCCGTCAAAGAATGGTAAGCCAGCAAGTTGTTTCTCACTTCAGGGTCCAAAGTCTGTCGCACAGTATGCACTGGAACATAGATCTTCTCCTTTGCAGTACCAGCACGCAACCACACCTCTTCAGCTGTCTCGTGATGAAGGAGCAGCAGGAGAACATCGGTGTCTCTGGAACACACTATGACTCTGTGGAACTGTTGCGCTTTCGCATCTGCACAGTGGAGTATTATTTTGTGTCGGCCTCTTCGTGCGTCGAGTCTAAGTGGTTAACCGCTCGCCCAAGTGAAGAGACAGCAGGAATCTGTCACTGCCAGACACCACCACTTCGCAGTTTGCAGGTAGGGTCCGCGCTTTGAGGAGGATTTGCTCTCGTAGGAAGTCAATCAGATTTGTTTTGTTTTCCTGCAGCGAGATGAATGTTTGCCAAACAGCAGGTAAACGTACAGCACGTCCATCAATGATTCGCCTAATGTTCCTTCGTTTTGCAGACCTGCTTGCCCTGGTGTCAGCCTTGATGGATTTGTTGCGGTACTCATCAAAACAATGTCCAGTCTTGTCTGACTACCTCGAATATTGGAGAAAACTCGATCGCAAAAGCAGTCAGCAAAATCCCCAAAGGTCGATGCATTTGAGGGCTTCCCCAATGCTTGTACTGCAGCCATTCCATCTACTATCACACAGGTTGCTTGATCTGTTTCAGGAAGTCTGCCTTGAGCATGGCTGTCAACAAGCAAGTGGAAAAGTGAGGCCTTCTCTGTAGATCGCAAGGTGTAATCTGTCGTGGCAATTGCCAATGGAACTGGAGACAATTCATGCTGCAATAAACCTTTCAGGTCTATTTCGCGTCCACTGCTAGCAGCACTTAGGAGTTTACGAAACAAGTCCCTGTCTGCCTTGATTGTTTTGCTTCTTCCTCCAGCACTGGACACCTCGACTGTATTCAAACTCTCAAAAGTTTTTGACTTGTTCTTGGTGATAGGATCGTGCATACTCAGTGTGGCACCTGGGAGTAATCGCTTCTCCAAGAGGCCAGCAAGCTGCTCTTCTCCGCGTTGTGTAGCCCCCAACAGGTCTTCTGTGATATCGGCGCCAGCCACGTCATTAGTAGATATGCAGACCAATTCTTCACCTTCACGGTTGAAGGGGTTAAAGCGTTGTATCTGCTCTTCCAGCTTTCGGACGTCGTTTTCATCCCTTCTAATTCTCTTGGAACCACTGTCACCTAATGATTTTGATTTGGGTCTAACTCCGGCCATCTGTTGGATGTCGTTACATAGTCGTGCGCGGTCACTGAAAGTGACATCCAACGATCCAGAGCAGCTTTGTTCCTTGATATGCCCACAAGGCCTCCAGCGACTTTGCATTGTTTGTTGATGTGCTCGAGTGCCAAGTCTGCGGCAATTTGGTTGAAGGCACCTTCTGATTCTTTTATCACGAAGTTTCCAGCGCAGAATTCCTCGTACACAGCTGGTGCGGTCTTTTCCAGTTGAAGCATGTCGATGAGGTAGACTAGCCCCCACCTGGAATAGTTGGTGTGATCATACGTGATCATGAGTGGCAGCATCTCCTTGAATGTAGACAAATGCAGAGGCCAATCGCCTTCCCTGTCTGCCCGAATGAACAACAGTAGAACCTGCACCATATCCATGTACTGCTTCCAGTACGTGAAGGTAGCGTTGTTGGAATTAGCTTGAACAAATTCGTCAAGATCACTCATCAGATCTGAAGCCTGTGCGACAAATTCTCCAATGACCTGTGTAGATTTTTCCCGATCTTTGGATTCAAATGATTTGGCAACTGCAGCTGCGGGTTCCTTGATCTGCTCTAAGCTGTGTTTGTGATTTGTGTCCAGCCACACTTTGAAGCTTTGGAAGAGAACGCGCCACATAGCTTCTAGCGTGAGCTTATGTGCACGTACACCTCGATTCCAAGATTTTCCCTGCATTATCTTCTGAGCAACATATTCACTGAACACTCCAGCCTCAATCCATATGTCGGTCAAACCTGATTGAGCAAAATGCCTGCCAAGAATCTGTAGGTAATTCATTGCTGTGTGGAATGATCCTAGTCGCACAATGACATCTTTGAGTTTTTCTGGATGCAACCAAACGAGCTCCTTCGCTTTGTGATATAAAGCCTGATCCAATGTGATCACTGTGGTCGTTTGACCTTGTTTCATGGCTATTTGCTTGCTCCTCAAAAGAAATGTCATCACCGTATCAAGGTCGTGAGCTGGTGCTGGAATTATCGGCAGATGTCCGATGGTGGTCACTTCGTCTGTGTTTTTCCCAATAGCTTGATTGAAGCCTGTCCATGCAGGAATCGTTGGAACACCTCCAGCTTCGATGCGGCTGACTAACCATGCCAGATCATTCATCTTGCATTCCTGTGATCGAGTGGGTGGGCAAGCTAGGCTGTTTGCAGTGACTGGCGTTGTGAAGTTTGGAGGAACATGTTGTGCAGGAGCATCTGAAACTGCAAGCTGATGGAACTCTTTGGGTACTTGCTGCAGTGACGTATTTCGTCCAATTGTTGATTTTTGTCTGCCTGATGGATTTGGTGGTCCTCTTTGGAAGGCAGCAATCTGTGTGACATGTAGAGTTCCTTTGCCATCCAAGGTCTCTTCTAGCATATCAAAATTGTCAGCCGCAAACTGAATAAATCGTCCTGGTACTAGGCTCTCTGGAATGAATGTGTTTTCGTTTTCCTGGAATCTTGAAACCTGGAACTCTGCAATGGACGAGTCGATTCTGTTGACGGTAGGGTAGCTTATGCTGTCTCCGCAATCATGTAAGTATGTTACCAATTGTCTTGATCTTGTCATGTGGTGAACTAGTAGACCTGTCCCGATGTGTTTGGGGGTGTTTTTCTGTCCGCACGAGACATTGTAAACTATGTTCTGGCCTATATTCAGGATCTTTTGGTGTAAGCCTTGTTTCGTTTTGCCATGTGGTTCATCATCATCATCGGGTGTGTCAGTTGAAGTTGACTTTTCATCGAGGATCCATTTGATAAGTAGGTACAGACTTGTTGGTACACACTGTTCTGCTGCTTCAATGTTAAGGTTGTCATACCCTTGGTGTCCAGCTGTATTGCTCAGATCAGCTCGTAGTTTAGTGGCAACAGTGTGTAAGCATTGAATGAAGTAAGACTCGTGGTCAATGTCATCATCGTCAGGTGATATGTTTTCCTCTCTGTCTCTCAAGGCCAGTGCCACTACATCTTCAGTGGTAGTTTTTGCTGGAATCAGGAGCTGTGGTTGGTTCAGTTGGCGTTGTTTTCGGAACAGAATTTGACTGCCATAGTGTTTTTCGAGTTTTTGCTTCAGTGTACGGACCTGAATGGAAGGATTGACGATACCAGCGTGTCTCTGAAGCGAAATGTACTTCTCGTGCACAGCATCCATGCTGTAAATGTTTCCACGTTGCAATCCTTTGTCCAATATATTCGTGAGCTTGGTGAATGGTGCGTCAGGTTTGGTAGATTCCTTGTCTGATTGAGAACGACATAGATTTTTTTCAGCGTTGTCTTTGCATACTCGATGGTAATGTGCTTCATAGGCTATTACATCGTTCTCGCCAATCCGACATTTCAATGTTTCATCACAAGATGCGTGTTTCCGAATCACAGCTGCAACATCATCGGATTGGACTTGATGTAGTTTGTCCCGTTTACGGCTCTGACAGTAAATGCACTGTGTCCATTCCACTTTTGGAACAAAAGCACGTGTCATAGTTTTCGAGAGTGAGATTGTTTCTCCCTCATCGCAATCCGGTTTACAAACTGAACGTTCATGTCGCTTTTGGAGTTTTTCGATGTTGAGTCGGCTGGTAAATGATGCGTAGCATCCCTTGTGCCACGTTGGGTGTTTTTCCTCCAAATTTGTTTTAGAGATCAGATCTTGTTTGAGTCTTATCATCATGTCACTTGTTTCATAATGAGACCTTTCTTGGAAGGACGAAAATACCTTCTCAACACCCAAGGAAGTAGCTTTTGATAGGCCTTCTGCAGTCGAGCTCTGGCAGAAGAGACATTTGGACCAGTTTGTCTGTGTTTTTAGTCGCTTAGCAGGAACTTCAACTATGGGCTCTAGTGTCCCTTCTTCATCTTTCACAGATGACATTGTTAGGTGTAGGAGACAGGACTACAGTGCAGATGTTAGAGCAGGTGTAAATGTTCAAAGCCCACAAGCACAGGAGATGAAGCAGAGAAGAGGTCTATGGGATTCACACCACACACTGAAACAGACAAAAAAAAAAAAAAACATATTAGGATATATCCTTGAAAATTTTCGAGAGAGGCATTTAGATTATCATCTAAAAATATAATTACCACCTGGATTTGTCTGCGCTTTGTATATTTCAGATATAAAAAAAACTAACACGCGAATCTTTATATTTAGCACATTTCCGTCAATGTTGGAATCAGATAGCAATGATAAGTTTACATTGTTATGTTTCATCTTTGTGTTCCCTTATTAATATTAATAATTATTTTTGAAACACATCAGCTACATAGTATTCATGTTCATCATTTCAATATGAAGGTACTCTATGTTTGCGATCAGAGCGGAACAATATTGGCACTCTCTGTCTCGCCAAATCTGAAATTCAAGTATTTTTGGGGTAAAAAAAAAAAATTAGACTTGTTTTGCAACAGTAATGAGTTTTCTCATTATTAAGGTGATTCTGGTCCGTTTGGTACCAAAATATAGCTACCTGGACCCGATATTACTCCCGCTAGGAGAAATATTACAATACGAGAAATATCATGTCATCGTCTAAAAATTAGGGGGTAATGTTACATATTTGCATGCTAGTGCACATTGTATTGAGTTGAGATACACTTGTTTGGTATTATTTTAAAGCGCAATAACTGGGGATGATTTTAGTGCATGTTTCTACCACATAGAGAAGATACTGGTTGAGATCTGAGGGAAAATGTGTCTTCGGAAATCTGAAACTAAAATGATTTTTGGGTGAAAATTTTGAGTTTTTTCTTCCTGGTTCGTAAAAAGTGCCCGTAAATGTCATTTTTGATATATAGTAGCATGCAGCATGTAATTCTGGTCAATTTGGTACCAAATATAGTTATCTACATCAAATAATTGTCTCTCTAGAGTAGAAAATATGAATCGAGAAATATCGCGAATCGACCGCCTGGCCAAGACAACAAAATCAGCCGTAGTATAGTTATGCACACCTCCACAGGGTGACAACCGGCTGTTTCCTATGCCCATGGGTCCCCTCTAGGTAAAAAAATAGGTTTCAGGTATACGAATTGTTGCGCAAACGAACTCCCTAAATATGCCACTTTTTTCCAAGTGGGTCCTGCACTACTAATCAAGTACCAGTTTTGAACAGCTTTGCTCCCTAATTTATCACCTCTTACATTTAAATGGCAGGGCTTTGAGCTGGCATCTGTGTCAAGATAATGAAAACTATCCAATCGCTGGTTGAGCTCTGAATAGGTAGACCATTTTTTTTCTCTTGCAAGATTCTGTATGATTATAGCTGCATCATAATTGGCAATTCCTTCAAATAAATCATGAGCCAAACAAGGTGGAAGGCCTGAATTACACACATGGTAATAATTTAAGGAGTTGAAAGAAGAATCAAATTTAATGGCATTGATCATATATGAGGCACAGTCCTCCTCTGAAAGGCGTTGAATGGCTAAATTATAATTTTAACTTGTCCTCTTTGTACTGACACATAAAGGATCAGAGAGAAAGTCAGCTGAGGAGATGGTACAGTATCGGCAGAAATGCTCCATTGTACTAAAATTTTCTGCAAACCCACCAATACTTTGAGCACCTAAATTATCATCTAATATACAGAACAAAGTGCCTTGCAAAACTTGATTATTAATTTCAATTCCATTGGTTTCAGTGTACTTCAAATCTTCCATTAATTTATGAAATATTCTTTCATGGCCAAAATGTTTCAAATCTTTCTTTTTACATAACATCACAAGAAGAGTGTTATCAACCACATAACGGAGATAAGGTCTAAAATTTCCTAGTGTCATGTACACAGCAAGGATTTTATGCTTTGCCTTACTTGAACCAAGTGGATTGCAAATTTCAAGGCTATCTTGATAAAGTATAATCCTTAATGAGTTAGGCTTATCCCTGAATAGTACATTATTCTTGAAGGCAAGTCCATCAGTAATATCTCTGAAGCACTCTTCACCTGAACCTTCATTCTCATTCTGTATTGTTACTCTGAATTTATTACAAACAGATTCATCTGTAAAAAGACATCTTATTTTTTCACTTATTGGTATATAATGAAATGAGCATTCTCTGTTAAACTGATTTTTTCCTAGATGATGACACTGTGGCTCAACATACTTAAAATTTTCTTTGAAAAATGAAGTGCGGCTATAACCAGATCTAAGGGGCACACGGCTGCAATTGAGAAAGACATCTGATCCATAAATATCACTGATTATATATTTATGTTTATCCTCAGGAATACAAAGTTCTTGCAAAGAGTCAGTTAGTTTTTGTATGGAAAATTTAAGACTAAAGCTGTGAATATTCTGAAACTCTTCATCTATATACTGAATGACTGAGGACGGTAGCAACTGTTTTGCTTGTAGTTTCAAATAAAACAAAGCTATATTTCTTAAGAATAGGTTTTCATCTTCAAGAGTACCAATGATTTCAGAGTCCATATATGAGACATCATGTTCTGTTTCTGGTGAATGTTCCGTTGCAGTACTTGAGCTTGTACAAGACTCTATCATGATGTCATGCACTGAATTGCTTCTATGATGTCTGGATAAATGAGCAGAAAATGAGGGCTTCTTAGAAAATTCCTGGCACATGGTAAAAGGACACTGTATTATTACACCATTAGTTATATCCTGTCTTAAGTGCTTCAGTAATTCCTGCATTTCACTGCATATTTGTGGCACCTTGCTACATTGCACTGTAATGGACCAATATTGGCTGCTAATAACTGATCAGAAACCTTGTGTGACTTCACGCCTTGATGATCACGATAGACATGAGTTCTAAATGCTGTGTATGAAGGCATTTCACTCTTGCATCCCTTAACAGGGCATTTGAATAGTTTTGAATAATCATTTGAGTGGAACTGACAATGCTCTACATAACCCTTCATTGTCCTAGAAATATGACTGCACAAAGGACATGCAAATTATGTGTCCATTGTGAACAAGATTCAACCATCAGCAATTATGAGAAACCCAGACGGGAAGAGTCACATGCAGCAGAACTAGCAGAATTTTAAAACTGCTATGATATAACAACTGACTACCACTTTAATTTATTACCACAAAGTGCAGTACATGCATTTGAGACAGTACATCTCATCCACTCACAGCAATAATGGATGAAATCCACGGAAACGACACAAGAGAGGAGGAAGCCGGGTGTCAGTGAGACGCGACGCTCAGCTGATTATGGCGGGAGTTTTTTTGTAAACAAGCTAGACCATGACCAAGATCCTCATGGCTCAAAACATGATAATGATGTGGAGAATAACTGGAAGGCTTAATAGTAACGTCTAAAAATAATGAAATATATCTTACCGAGTTTATGATGCTGCTGCAGATGGAAGGATATCCCTTAGCTCTTCCTCTTGCTCCTACATAAGACTCGAAGATGTCGAAATTATTATTTTTTCACGAAAATAATTATTACGATACGAATAACTGACGTAGCAACTTGTATTTACTACTTTCTTCGACATTTCACTACAAGAGAATATTAGGGGGAGCAGAAGATGGTATCTAGCAATGATTCGGAGTGAGAGATGCCAGATATCGTCTGAAAACTTATGATATCTTTCAATAATCTAGTTTTGGCCTCGTATTCTACTTGTAGGCATAGCAGTGACCTAAAACATACTCGATATTGTAGTCCAGATATTTCTCAAGAAACAGATCTTTGATTATCTGCCAAACAGAAAACATTTTATGATCAATTTTACGGTATGCTCCGTAATCCAGAGTACAGAGTATTTTCCGTAGCAAATAACGGATAAAATACTGTAAAAAAAAAAAATTACAGTGAGTAAACTTCTCTTTCGGCCACTCCTCTCCAATCTTTTTAGGGGCAGTAAGTAGCGGGCTTTTTTTATTATTGTTTTTTTTTAAGCCCTTGATCTGTCTCCTTTGCTGTAAAAAAAAAATAATAAATAAAATCGTCCCCCACATTGTTAGGGCGTGCGTGTTGTTACTGAAAATATATCGAACACGCTCGTCTTGGTAGAACATAAAAGGAAAAAAAAATCCCTATACACCTCGAGCACCCACACCCTAAAAAAATAATCAGTCTCAGCTCAACATTTTATCCGCTGGTGGATCGGCTGCAGTGAAGTGTTCTGATCATGTCCACTTCTAATTTTGTTTTTCTTGCCATCAAGTTGCTGACCTAAGGAGGGGCTTCTTAACCTCTTGTGAAACCCAACACTAATGTTCAGCCTTTGTTCACCCTCTCATCAAGGCTCAATAAATTTTACTGAGAGGCTTAAATGTTCAGTAAACCGGCTGACTTGCTCTCTCCAGTTCTGCTCAAGCTTATAAATTTCCATCAAAATTTAGAAGAATGTTTCCTTTGAATTTACGAAGTGTTGGCTCCTCTTAGTGCTTGGCCTTGCAGCAAAGATTTTTTACACATTTCCATGCCTATTCATTGTTCATAACATATATCCAGTTTTTTTTATATTTCCTGTCACATCTTTTCTGTACAGAGCAGTCTGGAATACGAAGGCTCTTTTGTTCAAAAATTTCACCGCCACCAAAGAAATGTCTTGATATTTTCACATTGCTTCGTTCTCCTCCGGGTGTCAGGAGGTCGTGTATTATTGATCGATAGATTAGTTTGAATTTTCAGCCATCTATTGAGTTACTGATTGATTTATTGATTGAGTGTGTGTGTGTGTGTGTGTGTGTGTGTGTGTGTGTGTGTGTGTGTGTGTGTGTGTGTGTGTGTGTGTGTGTGTGTGTGCGCGCGTGTGTGTGTGTGTGTGTGTGTGTGTGTGCGTGTGTGTGGATGCATGCTTTGTTCGTGTTCTCTTCGTGTTTAGTGTGTGTTCCTGTGTATTAGGCAGCATCGTAGCGTTTCTTTATGTAATCTTTTAGTAACCTGTAAGTGTACGGGGAAGGGCTGATGAGGGGCCGCGACGCGTGGCACTGCAATTACTCGTCATGGGGAAGGTTACCAGCGATGATGTAAGGACGTGACTGGCATTGACGGACGCGGCGGGTGGGGGTGCATGCCGGGGTGGTGATGGGGAGGGTGGGGGAGGTGTTCCAGTCGTTTTCCCTCGCAATGATTTGGCTGCAGGAGGGTGATGGGCACTTACGGTCATATTTGATGTGAGTAATATGAGCTGTGGTATGGTAGTTTTCACGTAGTTACGAGCAGAGGGATAGTGTGTAAGGGAAGTGTTAGTGGTTCTGCGATTGGTAAAGGACTACATGAGGAATCGTGTGAGACTAGAGATTTATGGCGTTGGAATGAGTGGCGATAACTCTTTAAGGTCCTCAGCATTTGGGAAGAAGAGTGTAGAGATGCCGTTTGATCTCGGGCCGGGGTGGGGGAGTGGTGGGGGGGATGGGTCTTTGGATCATGGAGTGAGGTACAGAGTAAGAGTGGCAGTGTTTGCTGGGTTTTATAGCATTGGAAGGAATGTACTGGACGGTAAAGGTCATAAAATTCGTTCTTCGTTCAGCGACTCCCAGAATCGTCAGGCACCAGAATTTTCAAGGAGTTTCGGTGATCGTAATCTTGATTTAGTGGAAAGGCCGCAGCATTGACGGTGTGGCGAACATGGATCTTTGCTAAAGCTTTGTTTGTGTAGCTGTTGTGTAAGATTTAAAACACACACACACACACACACACACACACACACACACACACACACACACACACACACACACACACACACACACACACACACCGCCATTCCTAGTTTTTCCTCTTGACATCTTTGATTATCTTTTGAACATGTCGAAGTCGAAATATGAAGTAAAATATTCTACAAAAACATAGTTGAGGAACGTATTCATTTACTAAATAGATATACTAAAGTTTACAATATCATTATAAGGAGTGATAGCAGTACTTGCAATAATAATAATAATAATAATAATAATAATAATAATAATAATAATAATAATAATAATAATAATAATAATAATAATAAAAGTAATAATAGTAACAATAATAATAATCATAATAATAGTAATAAGATAGTAATTACAGTGCACTTACAAGAAAATCAATAGAAACAGTATTCCTTTACCTGTACAAATGATAAATGTTAACCTTCATATAAGACATTAATAGCGTTTCCTAAAATAATTTCGTTTTGTAGTACCCCACGGTCCCAGAACAGCTGGTGACCTTGAGGCGGTGAGCAACACAGAGGTGAAGTGGAAAGTCATGTTGCCGCCGACGGTCAGGTTGAGGCGTAAGGCGGCAGCACCGGAGCCACTCCCCGCCGAGGGTACGCGCGTCGAGTCACTGGCCGAGGGAACATAAATTTGGGCCGTAGTACTAAACGTTTCGTCACTTAAGTTTACATATTTGACGAGGCTTTCGTAGGAGTTTTGGGCATTTCCAGGAGTAGTTTTATGGCCCTGTTGGTAGTTTGACCCTTCTTCTGTACCGTGAACCTAAAGAAACACTCATTAGAACCCGACTGACTCCCTCTTTGACCTTTAGAAATAGCCGAGGTGAGAGCCGAAAGTGTCTTATAATGCCGACCAAAGACTCAAGATTTAGCGAATCATTTTATTCACTGACACGCTAATATATGCTGGTCCAAAACTATCACACTCTTTAGATACTTTTTTTCAAGGATCTGAGTAATATTTGATTGTACTGTTGCACGCCTGTCTCTATCAGCCAAATAACTAACCAACCAAAGTGTGAGCGTTGAAGAATAAGTAAACGGTACGAAGATAGAGGTGGTGGTGGAACGTCCGGGAGAATACTTCGTGTGTGTGTGTGTGTGTGTGTGTGTGTGTGTGTGTTAGTGAGTGAGTGAGCTACAGCATACGACGCTAAGCTCTTATTCTTCCTGACATTTGAATAGTGGCTCAGAGAAAATCACTAAAGAATCTTGACGTACTACTTTTTCTCATTAGCCTCTCCTTTGGGTAGGGACTGCAGGCCACTGGCCAGATGTAGTACCTGCACGCCTCTCGCCACCAACACCCCGGGCAAGAGTGGACCTCCACCGGTCTTCGCGGCACCTCAACGGACGCCTCACAAATCATCTGCTTTATGATTGATGACGGTAGTGGTTGTTAGGCCTATGGGAACGACTCAGGGAGAAACGGGTTATTAAGCTTCGGTGCCCTGCTTAAGGTTCCTCCTCAATGAGCTGCTTTCCCCCCTCCCCCCCCCCACCCCCCTACTCTCACACATAGGCTGGTATTACAAGACACTGCCTTCTCACATCAGCTATATCTAAAGATCAAAGGGAGGATCAGTCTGGTTCTAATGAGTGTTTTTTTATGCTCAGGGTACAGAGGAAGGACGAAACTACCACCAGGTTCATAAAACTACCCCTGGAAATGGCCACAACTCCTACGAAAGCCTAGTCAAATATGTGTTCTTGGACGGGGAAATGTCTTATAATACGACCCTTACAGTGGTGCCGCAAACAGGTGCTGTGCCGGAAAATGTAAAAGAGAAGCGCATCTCCCCAGAATGCAGGCCACAGCACCAGACTTACCCTCGACCGTTAAGGGCTATTAGGTAAAAGAAGCAGTGGCGCAGAGAGGTCATTCGTCCGGGTGTCTCCTAAAAGTCAGTCGTGATTGGGCTGGGTGGGGCTCCTCCCTCGTAAAGTTGCACTCTTACCAGTATGTTTACAGCGCCCATAAAGAAAGGGTTTGTCATTGTCGGTATTTTTTTTGTTACGATGCGAGTCAGACTTTTCCTTCGTAACGGTGCTGAAGAAAAGGAACATCACTACATCCTAATCTTTTCTTTTTTGTTTGTTTGTTTGTTTACAGCACAGGAAGCAACTCAAGGGCAACAAAAAGAAAGTGTGAAAAAAGCCTCAGTTTTCAGGAGGGACTTTTATTCCCTAACAATTTTTTTACAGCTAAGGAGACAGTTCAAGGGCGTAAAAAAAAGCCCGCTACTTACTGCTTCTGAATAGGTCAAAGGAGTGTCCAAAAAGAACCAACAGAAAAATGTACACAAACAAGCGAACATGACCACACATCTTTCACGGCCCGGAGGCGAAAGGCGAGATGCGAGACAGGACGTACAGCCACCAGCAAAAGCTCTGTCAGATAATGAACCCAACTCTAAAAGGTTGAAAGACTCGTTGATCAGATAGCTGAGTGGAACCGAAAGTCGAGGAATGCCAGGAGTCAGGTGCTTTTGGGCTTTATCGAGATCGGCGTTGTGAATGTGTGTTTGGGGACCTTGATTTATAGAGCTGTATCATTGTACTTGGAGAGAGAGAGAGAGAGAGAGAGAGAGAGAGAGAGAGAGAGAGAGAGAGAGAGAGAGAGAGAGAGAGAGAGAGAGAGAGAGAGAGAGAGAGAGAGATTGTAATGAGATGCTGTGACCTTGTAATCTACTAGTACAGTGCGCGCCATTGGATATTTGGGTATGAAGTTAACGACTCCCCTGAACTCGGGGGTCGTTACTTACGGATTATTACGATCAAACATGTGTTAAGATCTCTGTAATAAAGGAGCGGCTTCTCGGCTATCGCTGGCGGCATCAGTTACGAATATGACAGTGAAAGCTCACAAATAATCCTTTCTCTCTCGTAAATATCAATACAACATTTATAACTGTAAATCACATATGAAAGAGGGACTACGGAGCTGTATTTTGTTTATTGTGCTTCTAATGGAAGGTTTGATTTTGTTGATAAATCTAACGCACACACTCAACAATCTTATACACATACGATGCAATAATATGATACTCAGAATACCTTACTACGAATGATGCAAACCTTGGCCCTGTCATGTTATAGTAATAGGTCCATCATCATAGTGACAGTAATAAGACATATATTGATAATCTTCGAAATATTTGCATTACCAAAGAGAACATGCCCAGCCCCCCTTTACCCTCCCATTCACAAGCAAACCCCCAGTGCTCGTCCTGTTCCCCTCGGGCCGACGATCCCCTTCAACCCCTATATCGGCCTTGTAACAATGAGCTGATGATTGCCTATAGAAAAAGAAAAAAAAGACTTCCTCTACAGTCTACACCAACTACCAGAAGTCAACGGGAACTCTGTGTCTGGTGCTTCAGTTCATGGATCGGTGAGTCCCAAGGTTCATTAATTGGCAGGTCAGGCGACGGAGCTTTTTTGGCGTCTGCACACATTGATTACGAAGTCCGATGCTGTCTATGTGTACCCTACACTTCATCACCCAGTTGTCCTCGGCGTTGGGTTTCGCGGCGCCCTTGGGCTATGAACGTTTCTTTATGGTCGCGGCACGACTTGGAAGACTGACCCAACTAGTTTATCGTGTTTCTGTTGGCCAACTGTTCCATTCTTGTACATTCATAATTTTTCTTATCTGTGAAGTATCACCAACAGTTGATTACTTATACGATAAGTTATCGAACTGCAATGTTGGGGTGACTGAGATTCAGGAAAGTCTGATTAGTGGTAGTTTATTTATTTGTTTTGTACCGAATGGACTGTGGGTGTACTTCAGACTCAGGAAGTGTGAGGGACGTCATCGTCTGTTTGTTTGTGGTGTGAGTTCGGAAGGGAGTGTGGCGTGGCCCTTCAGTCACACACTGAGTATTGCGACAGAAAAAAAATGGACCCCCAAAAATTCTCATGGATGTTACAAAAGACAAAAATGTAATGCCCCTAACAAACGAGATTATTCACTTCATGCATTGATAATTTCAGAGTTGAAAATTCCATACTCCGTCACATATATATATAGCCTGTGTAAATGAAGTAATCTGAGGGCTCCACTTCTCCAAAGCCAGGAAAGTCTTCTGTAAGATCTGATTCGGTGCATGGGATTACTTGTTGGTTGATGTTTGTCGTGTGCAGGAAGCGAGACTGAGATGGTTTGGTCATGTCAGGAGGAGAGAGGAAGGGAGTTGTGAAAGGCAGATAATCGACATGGAAGTGGGTGGCAGAAGGAAGAGAGGAAGACCCAGGACGAGATGGAAGGACTGTATTGTGGCGGAACTTGGACCTTGAAGTGGCGGAGGACAGGGTTTGATGGAGGGGACTCATCAAAAACAGCGACCCCGTATAGAAACGGGATAATAATGCTGCGGAAGAAGAAGTTTGTCGTGTGCCCCATGACTGACAGCCCTAGTAGCCCCAGCAACCTCACGACCCTTAAAAGTAGACGTTGAGCGGTATGCGAGGGAAAGGTGATGGGCGATTAGGTTCAGTTGACGATTTCACACTTCGTACCCGTAAGTGTAGTGTTTCTCTTGTGTTTCGTCCCTTATATCGTGCTTGGTGCCGGTGAAGGGCCTAGGTGACAGAGTGAATGGAGGAAGGAAGAATAATTACCAAAACTGAGTAATACATGGTGGGGGGTTGTCGGCCAATGCAGAGAGCACAAAACAACATCAATATGAACATGAGACGTATACAATGTGCAATGGGGGCACACCAAAAAATACCCAGACAAGTAAATGCCCTAAATGATAAGGACTGCCATGATTCTCTTTGAAACGATTTATCAAACTCCTATCACGGTGCCCTTAAGCCAGTGAAGGCGTGGCTGCTCACACTCATTGAATTGCAAATGGATGAAATCAATTGGTTGCCATCGTTCACGTTACCCGTATGGAGCCCGGCGCCCCTAGGTCTTTATGGATATACAGCTCGCTCGGCATGAGAGGTACTTGTAACCTAACTGAATGGTATAATCACGAGCATTGAAGTTGAAAGCTTTTGAAACTCGTTCTTACAGTTACTTAAGGAACCAAGGACACCACCTCCTGGTATACCTCGCTATTAGTGTTCGTAGTAAAGTGGCAGTCAGGGTCGTTAACTCATGTAGATTAAGGGCTGTTGCTCTTTTTGATTGTCCAAATACCACCAGACCATCGCAGTTCATGTTTCGTCGATAATGAACGGTTTCCTTTATGCAAGTTGCTTAATTTGCGTTGATTTGACATTCCACGCTGTTTGGCTTCCTCAATTATCATGCTTGAGTCTTGGGGTGGCATTTTATTCTGCTTTATTAACTGCAAGTACAAATTTCTGTTCCGATAAGTCGTTGCGTATTCAGAGTACAGGTTCCTGGGCCGAACTCTGCGTCGTGTTCACTTTGCTTTTCCTAATCGTCTGCATCGCCTATTGTTGGCTTTCTAATCATTCTGTTTTTGATTTATGTTTCGACTTAGTATCTTGTGCAAGCATTCACTGTTTTTCGAGAGCCGTCCCACAGGCATTAACTCACAGGCTAACTTTTTCTTTCCAAATCAGAATCCAAGAAAATTTAAGATCCAGTGAAGCGAATCAGAAGTAATCCTTTTTTTTTTTTTTCTCAGGTGATTTTTTTTTTCTCTCTGAGTTGTGATGTGCTTGTGGTAGATTTATTTTCATGGATATTACATAGCTGAGAGAAAGGCGGAAAAGTTTTTTAAGTGCCTAAATATATGTGTGTGTGTGTGTGTGTGTGTGTGTGTGTGTGTGTGTGTGTGTGTGTGTGTGTGTGTTTTACGTCGCGGCCTATTGCGCCGGTAGGTTTCTTCCCGGTGGATCCTGATGGTCGGTCCAAGGCCTCTTTCCGGTGGGTCCTGATGGTCGGCCCAACCCGTTCTGGCGCTGGCGAGTGTTTATAGTGGCGCCATCTTTCACTGGCTCATGCTGCCCCCCCGGAGCTCATCTTTGATCCTAGAATCTAGAGTCCGGGTTGATAGGTGGTCTTCTGGACAGCATGTGGGTAGTTTTAAGCCACTCGGCGGCGGCTGAAAAGTCCCAGCTTGGTGGCACCGATCGGGGATTGAACTCGCGTCCTCCTGAACGCGGGGCCGTCTCGCTATCCGCTCAGCCACCGCCTCCCCGTGTGTGTGTGTGTGTGTGTGTGTGTGTGTGTGTGTGTGTGTGTGTGTGTGTGTGTGTGTGTGTGTGTGGTGCAGAGGAGGTGCTGGCTGAGTGGTCATTACACGCGGCTGACTTTCACGGCCGTCGAGTGGCCGAAAATCTTTACCTACCATTCATCAATATTGACCAGGACGGGGAACCTTAGCCACGTCAAACACGTGAAAAACTAAGGTAAGAAAGCCATAAGAAGCACAATATAGGAAAAAAATACATCCTCTTTAGTACAGAATGAAGTCAGGCAAAAGAACTACCTAATAAAGTCCACATGGCACAAGTTATGGCTCTTTATGGAAATCTGCGCCCTACTTCCTGCAGCCGTGTAGCCTTACTCTTAACTTGAATGGCTGCCATCCCATGATCATTGCTTTATTAACTCTGTTTCATGTTGGACGCGTTGTGTAGTTCTTTCAGCTCTGGCATGCAAATGTTCCTTCGGCAATATACTGGCCGGCTAGGTTTTTGTGCGTTAGTGGCTTGGTTTTCAATAAAGCATCTCAGACAGACCACGAACATCCATTCAGCGAGTAATCTGCTCGACAGATTTGCTCTATAAATGATTGCCTGCATATACCTGTTGAGGTGCAGTGTAGTAGCTTGGCCGTCACAAAGGAACAGCGCAACAAAGGTAATGGCCGGCAACGTGCACTTATTGTCACTGACACGGGAGGATAATTCACGAGCCTCGCGTCTCAAGGTCGTCGGGTCCTGGGTAGGCGCCTGATGCCTCGCCGGGGACTTGTCAGCTTCACTTCTAGCGTAGTAATAATTTCTTCTATTGTTTGTCTAAGATGAAGAATGTCTTATTGTCTGCTTGTCCCGTAAATCGCAGCTGGAAGATGAAAATTCATTTAAACATTGCCCGGGTAAGGTGTCGGGCCGTCAGACAGGCAAGGATATGCACAGGGAGGGCTGGTCATCGGCTTGTCGGGCAGTAGTGATGACAAACGTTATGAACATGACAGTGAAATCAAAGGTGGCGGCGGCTGCACACAGGAGGAGGAGGAGGAGAAGGAGGAGGAGAAAACTTGTCGGTGCAAGTAACAATTAACAAATGCTGATAAGTCTGCCTGCATGTGAGTTCAGAACGACAGACACATTATAAAGATATGGCAAGGGGCACTGAGCGTGTGTTGGGGAGGGGGGGTGGCGTGTAGGAGGGGTGCCTGGGTAGAAAACAGAACACCTTTGAATTACCTCAAGTGACTTTTGCCTTACAATTGTTTTTTCACCACTTTACTCACCAAGCTCATTTCTATGTTTTGCTCCGGTTTCGTCAGACATTGGCACGCGGCGGCGTTTAGACCTGGTGCAGCAGCAAGAAACGCCGCGTTGTACTTACAGACAGACGCTTATAGTCATTAAAATTTGCTTGGCTGCGGCGTAGATGATTGGAGGGAGTGTGTCGGACTGCAGGGCGAGGTATCGTGATTGGTATTATAAGACACCTTCGCTTCCTTTGGTTCACGGCACAGAAGAAGGGTCAAACTAACACCAGGGTCATAAAACTCCTAGAAAAGAAGTCGACGGGATGCGCTGGGCGGCTCAAGACTCTTATGACCGCTTGTAGAGACGGAACTGTGGAACGACGGTTTGAGAAAAAGTTCACCGAGGACTCTCAGAAAGGTATAAATGATAGTATTCTTAAGCAGTGATAGAAAGACTTGTTTTATGTAGATTCAAATAACGGATATGATAAAAAAAAGTACAAAAACAATGAAAAAAAAAGATCATTTGGCATGAAACTTTATGAGAACTAATGATAGTGTTCTTAAGCAGTGTGAGAAAGACTTGTTCTATGTAGCATCAAATAACGGATATGATAAAAAAGTACATAAAAAGGAAAACAAAATGAATCCTATGGCATGGAACTTTTTGAGAACTAATGATAGTGTTCTTAAGCAGTGTGAGAATGACTTGTTCTATGTAGCATCAAATAACGGATATGATAAAAAAAAGTACAAAGAAAGGAAAAGAAAATCCTTTGGCATGTAACTCTGGGAGAACTAATGATAGTGTTCTTAAGCAGTGTGAGAATGACTTGTTCTATGTAGCATCAAATAACGGATATGATAAAAAAAAGTACAAAGAAAGGAAAAAAATAATCCTTTGTCATGGAACTTTTTGAGAACTAATGATAATATTATTAAGCAGTGTGAGAAAGACTTGTTCTATGTAGCATCAAATAACGGATATGATAAAAAAAGTACATAAAAAGGAAAACAAAATGAATCCTTTGGCATGGAACTCTGGGAGAACTAATGATATAGTATTCTTAAGTAGTGTGGGAAAGACTTGTTTTATGTAATATCAAATAATTAATATAAAAAGGTAAAAAAAAAAAAAAAATGAGTCCCTTGGCAATCCAACAAATATAAATTGTTTCGACGGTTATAGTTTTCTTCATGTATAATTTGGGGAGCGGCGAATAGCGGGCTTTTTTTTTTTTGCACTTTTTGTTGCCCTTGAGCCGCTTTCTTTGACGTAAAAAAATAATTTGGCGTCAAAGCCCTTCGCTAAAAAAATGATAAACTTTGCTATGACGTTTTCTCACATGCATAACTAGTTTGGCCGCATTAGTCAACCCGCTGCCGCTTTATGTAGCCGTCGCGTTAGGCAATCCTCCAAAACCAGCCCCAGTCAAGCTTGAACTCATTCCCGACCAAAATCAAGACGCAGATATGGCCTGACACACACAAATAGGTAGGCGTTGAGGAAGATGTTAGGCAGACAGACAGACAGAAAGACAGGCAGGCGAGAAGCACAGTTTGGCAGGTGCTTTCACACACACACACACACACACACACACACACACACACACACACACACACACACACACACACACACACACACACACACACACACACTAATTGAAAGTTAGAGAGAGAGAGAGAGAGAGAGAGAGAGAGAGAGAGAGAGAGAGAGAGAGAGAGAGAGAGAGAGAGAGAGAGAGAGAGAGAGAGAGAGAGAGAGAGAGAGAGAGAGAGAGAGAGAGAGAGAGAGAGAGAGAGAGAGAGAGAGAGCAGCAAGCGCTTACGCCGACGACTTCACCTTCTCCAGAACATACAAGAGGGAGGAAGCCCAGGACGTGATAGAGTCCGTCAACAGACAGTTGGCAGACATAATGGCCTGGGGAAAGAGGTGGCAAGTCAGGTTTGCCCCTGACAAAACCCAGGCCATGGTAATATCACGTTCTCGGGAGGACGCGAGGCAACTCAACGGCAGACTGAGATTCGGGAACGACACCATCCCTCTGCAGGCCAGCGTCGACATCCTGGGCGTGGAGGTGGACTCCCAGCTGCGGTTTGACCGTCACCTTGAAAGGGTGGCGCACAAAGCCTCCCAGAAGGTGAAACTCCTGCGCCGCATGAAGAACCTCCTCGATGCTGAGGGCCTGAACACCCTCTATAAGGCACAAATCCGTCCAGTGATGGAGTATGCACCGCTCACCTGGATGGCCAGCGCCCGCTGCCACCTCAACCTGCTAGACAAGGTGCAGAGGAGGGCTGAACGCCTCATCAACGGCACCCAGCACCACCGACCGAGCCAGTGGGAGACACAGCGACAACAACAACAACAACACCCACACGAGGGACGGGCAAGACCAGCCACGAACCAGCTGAAGAGCCTGGAGCACCGTCGCCGCGTCGCTGCCCTGACGGTGCTACACAAGGCACAGGTAGGCCTAGTGCCCCACCTGACGGACCTGAGGGCTACCTGGAGGAGGTCTGAGCGCAGCACGAGAACGGTGCTGAGCAACGCCTCCCTCCTGGAAGTGCCAATGGCTCGCTCCAGCACCCACCAACGTGCCTTCTCTCTCGCAGCGATGGTGTGGTGGAACAACCTCACTGCTGATGTGGATGTGACACAACTGTCCACTCAGCAGATGAAGGTTGCGTCCCACAGGTGGCTACTCCTACACCCACCGTAAACATGTATATAATTGTATAATATAACCGGCAGAAGCTTTTAAATAGCTCCCCAACGGTCGGGGGAACTTTAGCATAGAAAAATAATACTGCCATGTACTAATGTACTGAACTTGTTTAAATAAAAAAATGAAGAGAGAGAGAGAGAGAGAGAGAGAGAGAGAGAGAGAGAGAGAGAGAGAGAGAGAGAGAGAGAGAGAGAGAGAGAGAGAGAGAGAGAGAGAGAGAGAGAGAGAGAGAATATCCTCCCGTCCCCTTTGAAACACCCTTCAACACGTGGAGGGGGTGAAGGGGGCAGCGTCGGCGCCTTCGTATCAGTGAGATCAAGATAAAAAGCCGACCGTCGCTGTTCTCTGGTGGCCGGCGCGCCCCGAGGAGAGGCGGACAAATAGGGGACAGAAAGGAATGGAGAAGACTATTCCTGAGGCGGATTTAGGGTAGGCGGTGGCCGATCTGGTAGCGTGCTGGGCCTACATTCACCGCGTGATGGACGACGCGGGTTCGAATCCCCACGCTACCACCTCGGATTTTTCAGTCACCGCCGAGTGGCTTAAAACTACCCACATGCTGTCCTGAAGACCACCCATCAACCCGGACTCTAGAGGAAGCCGTCCAAGCGAATCAAGAACGAGTTCCGGGGGGCAGCATGAGCCAATACAAGATGGTGCCACTATAAACACTCGCCTGCGCCAGAACGGGCTGGGCCGACCATCAAGCCCCACCGGGAAGAAGCCTACCGGCGCAATAGGCTGCAAAAGTAAAAAAAAAAAAATAAACACCAGGCCGCCGCGCGTCGATGGACCTGATACCGCGGGAGATGGTCTGCGGGCGGGCGATCCAGGACCCATATTCTCAAACCTTTCGCCGCCCAATTACACATATTTCACAAGGCTTTCGCAGGCGTTTCGGGCATTTTCAGGGGTAGTTTAATGGCCCTGGTGGTTGTTTAACTCTTCTTCTGTACCAATAATGTGAAAAAACCCGCATGAAAGCCCGATTAATCTCCATTTTGACCTTTGAAAATAGTTGATGTGCGAGGCAGAAGCGTCTGAGTATACCGTCCCGGATGACACGGGTGGGGCGGACACGGCCAGGCAAGCTAACGTCGCCCTCATCTCGTGTTTGCTCGCCAGTCTGTGCGATGTGCCGTCGAACTCCGTAAAGGAAAATAAGGACGTTAAACGAAAAGAGAAGGAAAGAAGAAAAAGTAAGAAAAAATAAGGATTCATTACAAAATGCCAAACACTATGAAACACTACATTTCTCTGAGCATCAAACTGTGGGACGCTCTTTTGCTAAATTCAGCTTCAGAGGTCATCCTAGTCCGCTGCCCCTATACAGGCTATGGAGCCGGTTCAGCGGATTAGATTCATACACGCTTCGCACCTGTCGGCGATGTCAGGCTCGCGCTCCCAGTGTGACTGTTTGGGCTTCCCGTTGACTCTGACACACACGGGATTCCTTTACATTGCAGGAATTGTCACGAGGGGGAAAGGAAGTCGTTTCAGAATGCACTGTCCTACTCCCTTAAGGCTATGCTCTCTAAAAACGCTTAAGCAAGAACAATAACTTGTAACATATATATTTCTGTTGCAACTTGGGGGCAGACAATGAAAGCGACGGACAATGAGGAAAGAAACATTGGTCGTTGTCCGTCTGTTTACCTGTCTGTTTTTTTCTTACCAAAATACCTAAAAACCTGATGAATATATTTACCAGTTCCACATGGGTGGACATCCCAAACATTTACACAGCTCCCTCCACACACACATGACGGCCGTGCTGCGTGCGCCAAGTGCCGGAGGCGGTGACAGTGAAACGTGTAAGAAAGTATTAAGGGTTATGAATATTTTCCAGTTATCACTCCTCCGTTTTTCGCACTCCTAGAAAAAAAAAACGTTAATCAGAAATAGAAAAAAAGAGTCTGGATAGAAACTGTAAAACTTAATCTGTTGTTTGCTCAGAACGTAAAGGAAAATTGAGCTGCTTCTCCGTCACAGATTTACGTAGAAAGTTAATTAGTACGTACCACGCACACAAACACACTCACACACACAATAAAACTTCCTTTCTGTGTGTGTGTGTGTGTGTGTGTGTGTGTGTGTGTGTGTGTGTGTGTGTGTGTGTGCTTTCCTCATCACATCTGATAATGAAGACGTTGAGGATTGTTTCGACACAGCCACTCAGCGCGGCCGGTCGGCTTAGAGAGAAAGGCGGCGACTCTCTCCTCACTCTTCATAAATAAAAGCGGATCAGCAAAGTAGCTTCTCCCGCGACGCCACCGATGAACAACTCTGTGGGGGGTCCTACCTGCCCGCCGCGCCCCGCCAAGCTCCCACCTCACCCCCCCCCCGCCCCCGCCCCCCCCCCACCCCGCTCCATCCGTCCCATCGCGGTGGTCAGAAGGGCAAAGGGACTGAAAGGAGTGTTATGTAAACCTTTCCCATTTTTTTCATAAAGACAGGTGTGCTAGGATAATGTGTGCCGGAAAAAAGGTCTGTCAAAGATAAATCCGTGGAACTCAGTATTCAAGTATTATTCATTGGTGAAAGTTGTTAGTGACAGACTGGTAGGCATCTGGGCATACAGACAGACGAGCAACGGACAGATACACACAACTAGAGACAAAGACACACACACACACACACACACACACACACACACACACACACACACACACACACACACACACACACACACACACACACACACCCTCAAAGTTATCCGAAACACACTTTTATCTGAATACATGATAGTGTTTGCCTCGCCAAAAAGAAAAGAAATGCGGCTGATCTTTCTGAAATTACAGGCAGGTGTCTTATTTACGGTCGTCGTCGAGAAGGGCCTCTGCGTGTGCGTGACGGCAGGAGGCGCCACGGGGGGGCAAGATTATTGGGGAATGTACAGATGTGACCTTTTTTGTGCAGTGACGGTTTATTTTTGTCACATTTGGTTAATTTTCCCTCGTTCATCACTTCATTACTTTTTGCTCGAAGTTGGAGTTTTCAAGCCTTTGCTCTGCCTGGCCTTTCCCGAGACAGTCTTGTGTTTTCGGCTCCTGTATGGAGGAAATTTCTCTTGGTGGCTGCAATGGTGTTGTCATGCAGATAATCACACATACACGCTCTAACGCGCGCGCACACATGCACGCACACACACACACACACACACACACACACACACACACACACACACACACACACACACATACACGCACTCTCTCTCTCTCTCTCTCTCTCTCTCTCTCTCTCTCCCCCCCGGTTGACCAGGCGTTTCAAATTAAGTATTTATGGAGAAACTACTCACTGCCCGTAACTCTTGGACGCTTCTTCACACACAGCCTTCTCCAAGGTATGCGATAAATACATTACTGCGAGAAATGTTTTCACCGTAACTCGTGTGGCTTTCCTTCATTCCTTGATTGCGGGGGAAAGTTCAGGAAAGTATAGAATTATGTAACCATCACCGTCACAGCTCGCCGCCCTTTCCTCTCCCCGCTGAAAGCTTGAGAAATGTGTGGTCGCCTCATCCCAAACGCCAAATAAAATAACGCCAACTTTTAGAAGCCCTCCTTTAGTAGGCACCAGACGTAAAGAATTCGACGGAAGTGTCGACTGGATTCGGCAGTCAGTAAGGAATTCTATGGATTATTTATATTTTTTCTTTCCGGTGAAGAGGTATGGATTAAGTCGGGAGGTTGCAACTCCCGGGGATCTGCTTAATAAAATCAACCTTTCATTGAGGGAAGTCGACCTCGGTAGGTAGATAAGGTTAAGCTGACAGTAAGGTTGTGGCTTAATGTCAGACTTCTCGGTGTGCCGCGGATTATAGGCGAGATAAGTGGAGGAATCACCCACGGCCGCCTCCTGCCTCCTTGCTCGTCGAATGATCAAGGGGCTGGAACCTCTAAGGCGATGGCAGATGTATTGTTAGACTTAGAAAAGAGTCAGAGTTAAGTGCGAACCTTGTGTAACCTGTTAGTGAGAGGGGAAAGGAGTCTGAAGGAAGGAAGGACGAATTGATAAAACTAAAGAGTGGAATTTGAATGGAATAAACTTACATGACTCAGCACTGGAAACTTCATTGGTTAAATATGATGAAGTTTTCGTAAGTGCTGGTGAGACCCAGTTAATTACTGCTTGGTGGAATTTCACGGTCGGGAGGTGAGGTTGGCTCGCCCTACAAGTAACGCTGAAATAATGAGTTTCTTTGAAGTCGGCCGCACACCGGAGCAGTTTGTTCACGAACTGCATAATAATATGTAAACTTTTCCCCAGTAAAAATGATGAGTTACCTTTTGTGTTGTAATATTAACTTAAACGCACATGGGTGGTGTGCATCCCCCTAAGCATTCTTCTCTGTTTTCCCGGTATTTTATCTCTATAGACCTACTTGGTACTTTGGGAGACCACTAATAAATAAACACTTATAAGCATCTAACAGATAATTCTTTCCGTTGCAGGAGCCAAGATGGCGGCGAGCCCTTGCCGTGGTGCAGGGCGTGGCGTCCAAGGGGTACTGGCTGCTCCTGCTGCTTCTGTTGCTGCTGCTGCCACCACAGGCCGCCGCCGCCGGGCCCCCGCGGAGAGCCAGGTGAGTCTCCGCCCGTCACGCCAGAGGAGGTGCCGGCCGTGGAAGTCTTGGGGCAGGAGGAGTATAGTTACAATACCAGCAGCGTCCAGGGCGACTCTCCGCTCCTGCCTGACGACGCCGACGATTTCCTTCCGCCCATCATATCAACGGAGGCGCCCTTGGAGAACCCGAGTCCGCCAGGTGAGGTGCGGCTGCCTGGCCCGCCCGCTGCTGCCTGCTGTCTCGCCGCACGGCCTCCACTAACACCTGACTCGGGCGGCGCTGGGGATGCGGGTGGTGGTTGTATTAATGGTTGTTGTTGTTGTTGTTGTTGGTGGTGGTGGTGGTGTAGGTGGTACTATATAGTGCTGGTAATGGTATTGTTGCTGGTACTAATATTGGTAATGATATTCCTGTTGATATCAGTGGTGTTGATGGTGGTAAGATTAATATTGTCATTGGTATTGGAATTTAATGGTTTATGGAGGTAGTGATGATAGTGATGGTGGAAGTATTTTGTGTGATAGTTGGTGGTGGTGGTCATGTTGCCGCTACTGCTTGTGGTGTGGGCGGGTGACAGGGCTGTTGCTAAACTATAAAGGAATAGATAAAATATTCTTAATTCTTTTGAATGGCAACTATTCGCAAATAAATCTTGATAAGTAAGAAAAAATAACCGTGTTCAAGTTTTATTTCATGCACAATGCGTGGATAACATGCCTTGGGTTCTTTATACATTAGTTATTTCCCAGTGTGTCGCGTAGGTACTCTTTCCTTCCATATCTGTTCCCTTTATCCCGTGTCCGTCCATTGCGATTTCTTAATTTTAGTTGCCTTTCTGCCTACTACACCCCTGGATTGTTACTAATGAGACCAGAAGACATCCAATTCCTACTTGCTCTATTATTATTATTATTATTACTATTATCATCATCATCGTATATAGTAGTAGTATTTCAACTAGTATTAGCCTATGCCTCTCCATATTGTACTCAGTCTTTCATCGCTAAATACAAAGTTCTCATTTACTACTCAACGGCAGGTTTTATAGTTTTTCACCTTCTTTGAATTCCACATATAGTACTTTACACCCAATTACTTTTTTTGCTTTGCACATTTGCGTCATATTATTACTAACAGTGGACATCAGATTGTTGGATCATTATTACAGTAAATATGAGATATATGGATAATTTTTAGAGGTGTTCATCATCAAGTAAAGTGGTTCGTGGAAAGTTGATATCATAGGAATAAGGTCTGGAAACACGTAGTTGGAACTTGGAGTATGGGCGTTGTGCTGAGTTTTTCCGTGGCTATGGTCTAAGAGTCTACAGGAACTGTCAAAGGGAAATCAAGAATGAGCTCGGGAGGCAGCATGAGCCACGAATAGATGGCGTCACTGTAAACACTTGCCTGCGCCACGGTGGGCTCAAGCCGACTATCAGGCCCCCAAAGAAAGCCTACCGGCACCATAGGCCAATATGTAAAAAAATATATATATAAATAAAGGTAGTAGTAGTAGTAGTAGTAGTAGTAGTAGCAGTAGTAGTAGTAGTAGCAGTAGTAGTAGTAGCAGTAGTAGTAGTAGTAGTAGTAGTAGTTTTCTTGTACTGTTTTCCAATGTATTTAAAAAGGTGTAATGTACAATATGACCGTAACTGGTGAGTAAAGGAACGCGTGCCGTAAAAAGGGTTGCCCTTAACGTCTAAATTTGCATTCCCTGGAAAGGCGGACGTTGCGAGTAGACTTCATTAAAGTTTATAGATGGGTGACGGCCTTTGATGAGGGTCTGCTCGTAAAAGGGCATGCACTCTTAGCCATGGGTCGTTAGATCAATATAGATTTGTTAAACATGCAGGCAGGAATTGGTTTGCTAATAGAATGGTAGTCGAATGGAAGAGGCTTGGCAGTCGTGCATGTGGTGAATTTCACTGTGATAGGCACACTATTATTAATAGGTAAGGTAAATTCATTAATAGGATAATAGTTTTATTGTAAAGGTTTTCATTGATAAGATAAGAAATACAGCTGGAGCTCCTCCCCTGAAGGTGTAATAAGAGCGACGGTCACTGAAGGGTGTCTCGCTCCCCGGGAGTGTGGCTCACGATGTGGCTCGCGCCTGCGCCGGGGGTCACTGGTGAGTGTGTTACCAGGCTGCTTAGTGAAGCATGACAATTTACACAACGACAGCACAGATGGCCGTGACGTCCAGGAAGGCATCAGTCTCTACGGACCAGTCATCACTGGTCATCATCTCGAAGGCTGCCCATGCATCATCAGCCTCTTCGGTGATGGCGGCCACCAATTCGGCGGATGCCCATGGATCATCAGCCTCATCAGACGAGTCATCACGGGTCGTCACTTCAAAGAGTGCCCATGGATCATCAACCTCATCAGACGAGTCATCACGGGTCGTCACTTCAAGAGTGCCCATGGATCATCAGCCTCATCGGTGATGGCGGTCACCATTCGGCGGATGCACATTGATCATCAGCCTACACTGACCAGTCATCACGGGTCATTGCTTCAAAGGCTGCCCATGAATCATCAGCCTCGACCATAGCAGCGGAAGTCACCAAGTCTGGAGCTGCCCATGAATCATCAGCCTCCACGGACCAGTCATCACGGGTCATTGCTTCAAAGGCTGCCCATGAATCATCAGCCCATGGATCATCAGTCATCACGGGTCGTCACTTCAAAGGCCCATGGATCATCAGCCTCCACGGACCAGTCATCACGGGTCATTGCTTCAAAGGCTGCCCATGAATCATCAGCCTCGACCATAGCAGCGGAGGTCACCAAGTCTGGGGCTGCATGACTCATCAGCCTCCACGGACCAGTCATCACGGGTCATTGCTTCAAAGGCTGCCCATGAATCATCAGCCTCGACCATAGCAGCGGAGGTCACCAAGTCTGGGGCTGCCCATGAAACATCAGCCTCCACGGACCAGTCATCACGGGTCATTGCTTCAAAGGCTGCCCATGAATCATCAGCCTCGACCATAGCAGCGGAGGTCACCAAGTCTGGGGCTGCCCATGAAACATCAGCCTCCACGGACCAGTCATCACGGGTTGTCACTTCAAAGGCTGCCCATGCATCAGCCTCGACCATAGCAGCGGAGGTCACCAAGTCTGGGGCTGCCCATGAAACATCAGCCTCCACGGACCAGTCATCATGGGTTGTCACTTCAAAGGCTGCCCATGCATCAGCCTCGATCATAGCAGCGGAGGTCACCAAGTCTGGGGCTGCCCATGAAACATCAGCCTCCACGGACCAGTCATCATGGGTCGTCACTTCAAAGGCTGCCCATGCATCAGCCTCATCGGTCCTGGCCACTCCGTCAGTGGCCGCACGCGGTGCAGGGCTCACCGCCCGGACGGGCTCGCCACACCGCCTCCCGTTGCACCGGAGGCTGGTGAAGACGGGCCCGTCGTCACAGAAGAGAGAAGTGGAGGCCGCTGATGTTGTCCAGCAGCCAGGCCAGCGGCATGGAAGAGGTGAAGACTGGCTTCCTAAGCGAGGCACATTGCACCCTGACGGCCGCGTTGCCGTCTTTCTTGCACAGCTTCGCCAAGGGCACACGCAGCTCACCCTCGGCGTGGCAGCCTTGAATCCCTGCGACGCAAGACCAGCCTTCCACGGGGAGCTTGACGGAGGCGACCGTACGCCTCCTCTTCAGGCAGCAGGTGGAGTCCTTGCACGAGAGCTTGATGGAGTCCACCAGGGAGGAGCCTCGCTCCAGGGTTACCCACACGTTGAATTTCTGTCGAGATGCAGAGTTTCCCATCGTTGCTTCGATGTGATATAAAAAATATCCGTATATCGAGGAAATCGGTGTTAGGTAATAAAAGGAGGTGCTATGTCCATGAAGACCGACTGGCCTCCAGCAAATTCTTTCTGCTGTAATCTTGCCTAGTCGGCTAAGTAGTGCAGTTCACGCGTCGGATGGCGGGTGACAGGGCTGCAGCAACACGCTTCTTCATGTTGTTTAATAATAATTAACAAAATAAAGGAAAATTCAAATTGTCTAGTGAGAGAGAGAGAGAGAGAGAGAGAGAGAGAGAGAGAGAGAGAGAGAGAGAGAGAGAGAGAGAGAGAGAGAGAGAGAGAGAGAGAGAGAGAGAGAGAGAAAAGAAAAGGGAACCACAGTAACAAATAAAAGTAAGGAGACCGCAGTGCAAGTGGGAATAGGGATTATCGGTAGGTGGCAAAACGACCATCTCAGGGCGCCTCCAAGCACACACACACACACACACACACACACACACACACACACACACACACACACACACACACACACACACACACACAGCCACATCTATGTGGTGGAGACTAGTCGTGATGAGGATAGTAGGTGTTTGGTGGTGGTGGTGGTGGTGGTATACTTAGGGAAAGGTCGTAAATTGCTGAACAGGTTTCCCCAAGGACGAAGGAGGATTTGCCGGTTTAATGGCACAAACTTAGGGATACTTTGGCTATTAGAGGAGCGTTGAGGTGCTTTTCGTCAGGCTGCTCGTGTTCCCCTTATATTGAAATGAAAATACAATAGATAATGATGCTAGGAAAAACAAGTATCGTCCAAGGTAACGTAAAGAATAGTTTGTTTGTTTTGTATCTTGAGTATGAGTAGTGAAAGGACCGGTGTTGAGTGAGCGATATTCCGGAGCTAAAGATTAGAAGTACAGTAGATGAGGAAGCCAGAAAACAAGAATCGTCAAAGGTAATATAAGGAATAGTTTGTCTCTTCAATCTTAAACGAGGAGTGCAAGGACTGGTGTTGATTTGCGCGATACTTCGGCGCTGAAGATTAAAAGCTTAGTCTATGATGACGGTAAGTAGATAAGGATCATCCACAGCAACAATGAATTCAGTTTGTTATCATTTTTTTTTACAGCAGAGGAGTCAGTTCAAGGGCATAAAAAAAGTAAACAAATGTGAAAAAAAGCCTGCTACTCACTGCCCGCTACTCACTACTACTATACTGTGATTGAAGAATGCTAGGACTGGTGTTGACTGGTGTGAAGTGCGTCGAAGCGTGGTAATTTAGGGTTACGTGGAGGGCAAATTTGAGTACCTGTTTTAGTTTCCCTGTAACACTCATCACTAATTTTCCTGATTTAACTTGTTGCTGATGACGAAATTGAGGAGTCTTACCTAATTAAGCATGAAATCGCATTAAAAATCTCCCGGTGAAGTGGCAACCTGTCGTCAAGCATGAGGCTCATATTACGTTAGTACAGTGTTCCCGACTAATCAAGCAAACAGGTAAGTAGCTTGAGCATAAATCTATTAAGAACGTCATGTAAATATTTGGGAAGCGGCAACAAAAACTAGCCGCAAGGGTGCTCAAGAGGAGGGCGGGGAGGGAGAGTGGTATGGGTGGTAAGAGAGGTAGAGTGGCTCCGAAACCCGGCAAGAACCCCAACTGAAAATGTATGTCCCGTTTACTGATGCTCCCCCACAAGGCCGGCTGCCGCACCTGAGTTATGGAACAATAATATCTGCGTCCACTCAATCACATCACACACCTGGGCTCGACAAAAAAGCTCAGTTTCTGATACGACTATAATGACCAGATTTCTCTTTTCTACGAACCCCACAACAGACCCCTCAGCAACACTCACTGGAATGGTAAATATGTCCCCTGCTGCGATTCATTGCGGGAGGATGTCGACGAAAGTATATCCAAGATGGCTAACCTCACTGCATTGCGCTAAATACTCCATCATGTGCGAATATTGCTTTCAGTTACCTTGCATTTTATCAGTATTAAGCATGGCAAGCTGAGAGCAGGACCCCGCGGCTTAACGGATCCATGGTTAGTGAACAATGTGAACGCGTCGAAACAGCAAGCAACGGCTACTGCTGTGTCACACTTTCATCTTATAAGCAGGGATTCATGACTCATGACGACGGTAGGTGCATATGTCTGCCCTTCGTTTCATGGCAGCACTGAAGGCAGGTGTTGCGGAATGGAAACTGGGTCATTTGGACTCTGGTGATTGGTTGCAGCTCTGCCGTGCAGCTTATTCGGACGCCTTCCACCGTTTACCATTTATTAGTAAGCTACAGTGAAAAGCCATACTTCCGTTGTGAAGTGGTTAGCACGCATAACTACTAATCCTCGGTCCTGGTTTCGAATCCCGGCCCGGGCAATTGGTGCTCAGTCCACCCAGCTGTCCATCCTCACATTCTGACCGGTCGATAAATGGATATCTTGGAACTCCTAAGGGAAAGTCTGTGATAACTTAGATGTCACTCTTGCCTTGTGTCCCAGGTTAATGAGTTGAGATGGTTGTGTTTGTGGTAGGGGTTGGTGTAGGGGTGCTGGCTGAGGTGCTTGTGGTAGGGGTTGGTGTAGTGATGATGGTGTTGATGTTTGTGGTCAGGGATGGTGTAGCAGTGATGGTGGTGGAGGTGTTGTGGTAGGGACGGTGTAGCAGTGATGGTGGTGGAGGTGTTGTGGTAGGGACGGTGTAGCAGTGATGGTGGTGGAGGTGTTGTGGTAGGGACGGTGTAGCAGTGATGGTGGTGGAGGTGTTGTGGTAGGGACGGTGTAGCAGTGATGGTGGTGGAGGTGTTGTGGTAGGGATGGTGTAGCAGTGATGGTGGTGGGGATGGTGTCGAAATGGTGGTCTGTGTGGTAGGGGTGATAGAGTGGTGTTGGCGGAGGTGTTTGTGGTAGTGGCGGTGGTGGTGGTGGAGTTTGGGATGCGGAGTGTGTCGAGGTGCTATAGTACCGCCCCATGTCTTATGGTGACTAACGAGGAGTATTTACAACCCGACCACCGTGCTATCTGGTTAGGGCAGCCTAGGAAGGGTTTCTTATAACCTTTGTAAATTGTTGCAATGCATCACAGTGAGTTACGTTCCACCCTCTTGAAGGAGCTCGGCGTCCCTCAGGGCTTCCACTCCACCTTCAGTAGGTACCCGTGGTAAAGGGTCATAACTCCTTCTTCCTCTCATTTTCCTTTCGGCTAATACTCTCATTATCGCCTCTTGTGTCTCGTTCAGCATCCCAGCAGACAGCGCGTAGGTTGTGGTGCACGCAAGCCTTTACTGTCCTAAACAAACAAAAAAATATAGCGTTTGTTTATTAAGCCCCTATAGGTTGTTGTATTATGCAGTCCATAAAAGCCCGTCGGTATTAAGTAAACATGGAGTGAGTTTCGATCCTGGATGTTACTTTGCGCGACCATTTAACGCCTCGGTGAAGAAGCGTGGCGCAGGGCACAAAAGCGCAAACTAATGTGGCAAACAAATAGTGATGAAATTTTGCAGGTGGTCGATGTTGTGGGGGAAGTAAACATCGCAGTACTTGCAGACTCGGAATTTTTTTCCCCGTCGCCTTTGGTGTTGCTAATTCTACCCACGCACACACAGGCGAAAGGAATTATTATGTCTTTTGAGGCGGCGTTTAACGCACGCACACTCTTTGACTTATCTGCGGTGTCGTGTTCAGAAACCGGAAAATTAATTACTGTAAAGACAAATATTAAAAGATACTTGGATTCGTGTCAAGGCGAACAGTTATATAACTTCACAGAAGGAATGGTCGATAAAAATACGTGATAGACATTACAGACTAAAAGCCCAGTCATCAGTGGTCTTGGAGAGATGCGTGCAGTTTTCATTGCTGTTGGGATAAAACGGAGCTCTGCCCAAAGTTGCGCGTCTAAGGAAAACCACCTCCTCCCTTGCTGGTGCGGAAACCATAAAACTAACCTTATCTTCTGAATCTCATAAATAGGTGTGTGTGTGTGTGTGTGTGTGTGTGTGTGTGTGTGTGTGTGTGTGTGTGTGTGTGTGTGTGTGTGTGTTTGTAAGTTCATGATGATGTTTTTTTCTGAAAGTTTATATTTGTGTTTTCCTACATTTTGAAACGAATCAGCTCATCCGTAAAAGACACCATCGTATTAATTTCACAAGTTGCGTTTTCTTCTGTGTCGATTTTGAAAATAGAGCATTTGATATATTTTACAGTATTGCATTTTGCATTGAAAATACCTTTAGAAATATTTTATTCTCAAGACATAACTAACCTGTTTCAGCTGTTGGAAGCCACTGTGTATCCATCACTGATATATTTACTCCAAGCACTGTTTACATCCATCTGTATAAAAGAAAGTCAAACACGACTAACGTAATATATTGCAAGCTTACATGCATGTTTATTGTAAATAAGCTTTACTAAAATTAATCGCGTCCACATCCAATTGGCAAGGTCTTAAAATATGCTGCTTAACGTGCCAAATATTCTTAAGTAAAAAAAAAGAAAAAAGACGGACAAACAACTCTCAGACTCTGTCAGTATATGAATATTAACGTCACTCTAAACCTCTTTATGTTGGTTTACGTGTACTAAGCTGGGCCGTGTGTGGACTTGTGCTGAATAAAAAGCTCGACAGCGGCAAGAGTGGCCTGCCAATGGGAAGATGTTCAAAGTTGTGCAGAAGTGTCCTGCGGCTAAAACGAAAACTACGGAATGTGTTTGTACGAAGTTAACGATGGAGATAAGCGTGCGAGATACAATATTGTGACTTGAGAGAGAGAGAGAGAGAGAGAGAGAGAGAGAGAGAGAGAGAGAGAGAGAGAGAGAGAGAGAGAGAGAGAGAGAGAGAGAGAGAGAGAGAGCCGTAGATGAAGTAAAAAACGGCCAAACGAACAAACAAACGGTCAGATGCACAAACACGTGAAAAACAAACAAACGGACAGATGAAAAAACATTCCGACACTCAGATGAGATAACAGACGGACCAACAGAGACATATAAAGACGGAAAACAGATTCATAAGCAAACAAACAGGTAGACAGAAACGGGAGATCAGAGATCAGGCGAACATTGTAATCTTACCTCATTTATCTCCCTTGCCGCTTTGTGAACTGTTTTGAGCATGTTGAGAGTTGATTGGGTCCGCGTTGGATCTGCCTGACGAGGTGTTGCTTGCGGGTGTCAAGAGCCTTGGGTTGGGGTTTTAATCTATTAAGCTTGATGATCCATCGGGAGGAAGTTGGTGAAATTGTGTTGTATGTTAATTGCTGCGTTTTCTTAATGACGAAGCAAAGCTGTGAGTTGTGAAATGCAACTCCTTTCTGTTGTATTGTTAAATAATAATGATAATTTTGGGGTGTAGTGGTAGTAGTAGCTGTAGCAGTAACATTAAAATCAGCAGTGGAAACAGTAGCAAAGGCAGGAACATTGTGATTATGGTGGTAACTGTGGAGGCAATACTAATGATAACTGTACTAGTTCACTAACTGACTGCAATACTAACTCTACTAATTCACTAACTAACTGCAATACTAACTCTACTAATTCACTAACTAACTGCAATACTAACTCTACTAATTCACTAACTAACTGCAATACTAACTGTACTAACTCACTAACTAACTGCAATACTAACTCTACTAATTCACTAACTAACTGCAATACTAACTGTACCAATTCACTAACTGACTGCAATACTAACTGTACTAACTCACTAACTAACTGCAATGCTAACTTTACTAATTCACTAACTAACTGCAATACTAACTCTACTAATTCACTAACTAACTGCAATACTAACTCTACTAATTCACTAACTGACTGCAATACTAACTCTACTAATTTACTAACTAACTGCAATACTAACTCTACTAATGCACTAACACTGCAATACTAACTCTACTAATCCACTAACTAACTGCAATACTAACTCTACTAATTCACTAACTAACTGCAATACTAACTGTACTAATTCACTGACTAACTGCAATACTAACTCTACTAATTCACTAACTAACTGCAATACTAACTCTACTAATTCTCTAACTAACTGCAATACTAACTCTACTAATTCTCTAACTAACTGTAATACTAACTGTCCTAATTCACTATTGTTTTAAGCAAACCACTCATTCCTATTTCTAACAAGTCATAAAGCAATGTCCACTAGATAACATAGACAACCCAGCAAGTTTTCAAAATACAATCTTTCTTCCTTTTCTGCATTTCTTCCTATACCTACAAATACAACATAAACAATCCAGAACGTTTTCAAACACTTAAATTTCTTTCCCATTAACAGTCCTTCCTCTGCTTGCCGGCCCCCATCATCCCTCCCTTCCCCTCGGCGGCAGGCTGCTCCTTCACAAGTTCCCACTCTTCATCTTCGTGCTACATATCTTCCCACGCCTGCCGGCCACCCTTAACCTTTTCTTCCCTTGGGCGGGCAGGATGCTCTTTTTCTCTATCCTTGCATACCCCCTTCCTACACGTGACTCTCCCCCGTGAGTGCTGTCCTTTCATCTTCCACCTTTGATTAGATAGTTAGTGTAGCTTGTCACAAACAGCCTCGTAGTGACCAGCAGGTCTGCTGTTGTTTGTCTTTCCTTTGTGTTTCTTTGTGTGACCTCTTCCCCTTGGCGGCAGGCTGCTCCTCGCCGCTCGGCCTCACTACCGGCGACGTCCTGGACTGGCAGATCTCCGCCTCGTCGCTCTACCCGGCGACGTGGGACGCGGGCTGCCAGGTCAAGTACGCCCGCCTGCACCAGCCCAATGGCCGGGCGTGGTGTGCCGGCAGGAGGGCCGCCGGCGAGTGGGTCCTCGTGGATCTCGGTGTGCCGGCCAAGGTAAGAATTAGTAGATTGACCCTTGACCCGGTAGCAGCGACGGGCCAAATTTGTGCCATGATATAAACCCCTAAAAATAGATGATACGTAAACTGATCACAAATGCTTTGATATATATTATGAAATGATTTGTGTGAGTGATGATTTTTCTCATTTTTCTCGCTTAGAGGGACCATTAAGAAACATGATCCCCGCTGCTACCGGGTTGAGAGGAAATCCATATCCTGCCGCGTGTGCACTAGTGTCCTACAATCTGATGTGCCGCAGTTAAATATATTTTTTTTATCTCTATTACCATTCTTGTTTTCGTTCACAGTATCAATAGCGTTTTACATTATTGCATCTATAGCAGGTATCGTAAATTTAATTTTAGTTGGGTGCAGGTCTATTAAACTGTATCATGAAAGGCTGTCATTATATTTTATCTCTATTACCATTCTTGTTTTCGTTCACAGTATCAATAGCGTAGTACATTATTGCATCTATAGCAGGTATCGTAAACTTAGTTGGGTGCAGGTCTATTAAAGTGTATCATGAAAGGCTGTCATTGTTCTTTATTCAAATTTCCAGGTATAATAAACGAACCGGGCCGAAATATTTAATGCGCACGCTTGTATACCTGAATGGCGTCACTTATCCACTGAGATATAGAAACTGCAATAATAAATGTCGGCCCAGGTGGGTTAAGCTTTTTGATTTATTGCCTCGTCTAGAACGTTTGTGGGTAGCAGTTGCCTCTTTCGCGGCGTCCAGGTGGTCATGTTTTTGAGGAGAAACTGTAACCTTGCCGAGTCACCTGCCGTAAAGGGGAACAAAAAAGCGTCGTCTCTGTTAACCGTGGTCAAGGATTACATGGTGCTGCTATGAGTCAGCAGAAAGCTTGCCTCGTGTACACGCTTGTCTCGCTTCCCACTCGGCGGCCGCGAACACCAGAAGCCACTCGACGAGGGGTTGGGCGTCCGCTTCCAATTCTTTGTGTTGGGAAAAAAAAAAGATCGGGCTTCAAAATTTACTAATGTTTCTCAGATACGCTTGCTGCTTTCTAGTTCTGACGCCTGCAGTGTTAGCTCTTTCTGCGCTGGCTTTGTCGCTGGGCAGAGAAATGTTGCTTGCCTGTGGCTGCATATTATCTAAACTGATAGCCATAAGTATCCTCAAACTCGAATACCCCCAAAATTTTAGCAACTCTAACTTTTCTAAATTGTTTAAAACCACACGACGTTAAATGACTTTTAGGAATATTATATTGTTCAAAGACCGCTGAAAATTTACGCAACTTTAATGAAGCAATATTTTTAGCAGTTTCTCTGATCGTCATATACTGCTGTCTTGAAATGTTTCAGGTAGGACAGAGTTTCACTTTCGTTCATTTTTCCTTTCCCTTTTTCAGTGTCGCATCGAAATGTATCCTTGTTCAGTTTGACCATGGCTGCCACTGAGTCTGTTCTTCCACTCTCTGTAGGTGACCGGCCTCCTAACGCAGGGCAAAGGGGACGACGAGGAGTGGGTGACGTCCTTGGAGCTTTCCTACTCCCTAGACGCCTACCACTGGCACTTCGCTCGAGACATCTACAACAACAAAAAGGTAAGTGTGTATTCGCTCATAGTTGGGTTGGTGTGCGTTGTTTGGTATGTGGCGTCACTGAGCAGCCTCCCCTGACCCGCAGCCATTCGTCCGAGACAAGAACACAGACTGACGCACCCCAAGGATACTGTTCTGGCGAGGGGGGAATGTTGTCATGCCTGGCTGCTCATGGGCCGCCGCGTACAGCACATGGGCCGGCCCTGAGCCAGGCTAGATGTAGATTTGGTAATCTTTTGCGACAATGTCCGTCCGTGCGGGCGCGTACACACACACACACACACACACACACACACACACACACACACACACACACACACGCACACCGTGGTGGTGGTTGTGGTGGTGATGGTGGTGCTCATGTTGAGTGCGAGGCGGGGGGAGCGGTCGGGCTCTTGCTTCGACCAACCTTTGCTGGTGCCGCATGGGGGAAAGCTTGGTCCCTGAGCAGCAAAGTGTCTAAAGGCCCATTTTGCAGCCATAGATGTAATCTCCTCAGGCGGACAGGTCAGGCCTTGAACTTAGCATGATGTCCCTCTTCAGAGCTTGGTTTCTGGCACCCAGTTTTCACCAGCCTTCCAGGGCCTTACGCCACGTATGGGCATATGGGTATATACAGTACCTGCATATACCCGTATACCTGACGACATAAGTGCAGTTGAAGCACCGCAGAGGCTCCGGGTTAGTCTCCTGACGGAGAATGTACTTTAAAAGCCTAAGTCAAAGGACTATGGGAGGGAATCTCCAGCTGGAACGTCACCTCCGCCTGCCCCATTGGCTCTGAGTGACATTGACCTGCCTTGTACGTACACCTCAGTGCGAAGCTGACGAACGGGTCCTCCAAGATGGGGTCAAGGGACTGGTGCCGGGATACCGTAAAACTACGTCCCGAGACCTGCCCTCCTCCTCATAAGGGTTGATGGCCAACTGATTCTCCCTCGCCAAACGAGCGAGGGAGAAGGCGGTCTCCTCGTCAAGGGTTTTGATAAGACCGAACCAAATTGCTTCTGCATCCTGATCTGTGAATGTTTGAACATTCCCTCTTCAGCCTTCGATGCTGTCATCGTAGCGGTAGCAGACTATCTGATAGACCCAGTAATCGGATGCAGGTCCTGGCGGCAAAGCGCGGTGGTGTCCCTCTCGAGGCGGGTTCAGTCCTCTTATTTTTCGACAAGAGGGAAGAGGTTGAGGTGCATCCATGGGGCGCCGCGGGCCACGGAGCGGCAGGAAAGGGGGAGGGCTTGTGTCCGCGCTTTATCGTGTTTTATCTGTTACCTCTTACCTATCTTGCTATTAAAATAACCACTCAACTCTAACGACTCGCTGGAAATGATGATCTTCTTGATTAGTAACGGTAAGATACATCACGCTGGCAGGGATGGGCATTGTATTCATACCTCTTCTGTTCCTAAAATTATCGTATGAAATGAACGTTGCTAACTGTAAATATCGCCTGTCCGATTTCATAATACATGTTATGGTGTAGAATTTACTTTCTTAGGTGGCTGCAGGTAGGTGAACGAGAGTTACTTTTGCAGGGACGTCTGGTCATTCGGCCTCTAGCGAGATAGGGTGGGGTGGGGCGCCTCTCTGCACCTTTTTTGCCTTTCCTGTTTTGTTGGCGGCAGTTATCTGTGTGTTGATGCTCAATGGTTCCTCTTCTTGGCCGTGGTATTTGTTTTGTTGGCGGCAGTTATCTGTGTGTTGATGCTCAATGGTTCCTCTTCTTGGCCGTGGTATTTGTTTTGTTGGCGGCAGTTATCTGTGTGTTGAAGCTCAATGGTTCCTCTTCTTGGCCGTGGTATTTGTTTTGTTGGCGGCAGTTATCTGTGTGTTCAAGCTCAATGGTTCCTCTTCTTGGCCGTGGTATTTGCTCTGGGGCCTCCAGCAGGATGGGTCAAGTGGCGCCTCTCCCGCAACTTGCTGTAGGCGACCCTGGAGTGACTTTGATTTGTATGATGCACCGCGTAATGATAATCTTAAGAATTAAATTGCTTTCAAGATTCATCCGATTAGCTCCTACATGAAGTAGTTGATGTATAGAAGCTCCAAAAACGACTTGCTTAGCGCGAAGGATCTCGGTCGTGTACAAATTGCTCGTCTCGATGCAACTCATTAATTTAATAAGATCTCAGTCAACCACGTATTTGGCTCCTAATCGATGCTCAGTCAGTCATCCAGTGCTGTGTGTGTGTGTGTGTGTGTGTGTGTGTGTGTGTGTGTGTGTGTGTGTGTGTGTGTGTGTGTGTGTGTGTGTGTGTGTGTGTGTGTGTGTACATGAGTTATTAGTTTTATATTACAAAATAAGCAAAAATATTTTTTTTTTCTCGTAATCAGCAAGTTTTTTTTTTCAAGCACAGATGCACTATTTTCAAGGTAGGAGTTTCATCTGTACAAATAGTTTTCCCATTACTGATATAATTCCCTGAAGAAGCCGTGGTATTGCGACACGGATGGCACAAACGAATTGGAAGATTTGGCAAATGTTCAATACCATTTACTCGTCCCTGGGTAGCCGTGGCAGCACATTTTGACCAACTGTAACACTTCGTGAAGACTTAGAAAAATGTTTTAAAAATTGATGTAAATGAAGTGTTATGCAACAGTTCCAGGGTCGCCTCTAATTTTCCGTGGTGGAGTCTGTGCCGCGGGGGAAGGGTAACGAGAAGAAACATACTGTTACTTATATTCTTGTCCCCTCACACTTCTAGGATATTATAAAGAAAAAAAATTAAGTATCGAAATTAATGTTTGACTCCACTTTTGCTGCTACTGCCATAAGAGGGAACATTAAGGTTTGTTAGCTCGGTAGAAGGTCCAAGCCTCAGTGAAGGTCAGGACAGGGAGAGGCAGGTAGCGAGGCGTGTTAAATTGCGGCCTGTCATCCACGGCTATAGCTCCTCTCCGTCTCCTAAATGGTGTTGGCGTGACTTGCGTCACAACCCCTTAACATCCGGGCTCCAGGACCTCGTTTTTTGCAGGGTTCACCAGAAACGTACATCGGCCACTGCGCTCATATATACTGCTCAACTACTTACCTCCTGAGTCATCCCAGCAGCGGCAACACGTAGGGCCAGTAGTACAGTCCAATACACAAGTTTGTAAGCTCCCCAACCAAACACAAAATGCTGTAAAAGTTCCCTGTAGTATATAGTGTTTGGCGTTGATATTAAGGAAGGAGACTTTAGAAAACCACACATCAGGAAATCTCATTATTAGTATTTGGTATTGAGTAGAAATAACGCATCATTGTGGAGAACAGAGTTTGGTTCGGGCGCTTCAATGACTCCGTGCTGGAGTGTCGAACCGGCCCGTAGTTACCAGCTCCCTCCTGTGCGTCTGTTTATCAATACACATCAACCTATCATCGCTCGAGTTGTCTTTAGGATGCATAGTAGACCATCGTATACAAATTATTAGAAAATTCTGAACGACTTAAAGTCATTTAAATTTATACTTAATTATGTAGCGTGCCATTTTTGGTGAACGTTGAATAAACCTCATAAGAGTGGCGTAGGGGGCAACATTTATAAAGCGTTTGATGCCCCAGTCCTCCGGCACAGTGATGGAGGGCGAGGGAGGGGCAGAATGAGGGTGGGCGGGGCAGCGGCGGCTCGTGGGGCTGTGTACCTGGAATCGGGGGTAACAAGACGGCCTCCTCAGCAGCCGGGTGAAGGGGCTGGGGGGGGGGGGGGGTTCTCCTTGTGGAGTGTGGCTGGTGAGGCTGAGGCTGCTTTTGTCTTTTTCACTGGCTTCTTTCCATGTCTCAGTTTGTAGTAGGTTTCGTGATATACTTAACTCGTATATTCCTTAATGCATGTAATGTTGCGCCAATTTGAAAGAATATTTCGTCAGCAGATGCGAAAAAATATTGATTATTTTAATACAATGTAAAGAACATGCCTTGCTTTCACGAGAAGAATGGAGGGGCTAGTTGCCTGCTCTCTATATATTGGTTTATCAATGAAGAATGTCAGCAAAGGGCTACTTAAGCACCATTAAGAGTATTTCCATATTATAGGAGGGTATAACAAATCTCCCCGAGACCTTCAGTGACGAGCCTGTAAGAAAGCTTTGTACACACCTGCGTACCTGCTTCTGATGCTTCATAAAAACACATTGTTTTATTCATAGAAACATTTTCTGAGAACCACGCGGCAAACTTACATTTTACTTATTCTCGTGCACTAAACACCATGACTAAACTTTTGTAGGAATAATTCAGCTGCGTGGAGAAGGAAAGAGGAGCTTCAAAGTAAAGCTTGCAGGTTTGGGTTGTCCTGTTTGTATTTTTTATAACAATTATCGGTTTATCGTTTAGTATCAAGTACAGGGTCTAGTGCAACTATAAACACTGCTGTGCTCAGTGCGTCAGTGGGTGGGGATGTACCGCGCAGTCCTTGGCCCTGATAGGCTCAGCCGCTACCTGCATGCAAAGCTATGGCGGAAAAGGCTGCGCTGAGAGCCCCACTTCTAAAGGTTTCTTGCTCGACGACACAAGGTATTCCCACTTGCATGGAGACATTACCGCGTTAAAAACAACGAATATGTTGTTCTGTGCTCAAAACGAGTATCGATCGCATGATCAGACCATGGTGAATGACACACACACACACACACACACACACACACACACACACACACACACACACACACACTGTCGTCTTACATACGGGCATCTAGTGAAGTCTTGACTTTCGCGAGCAGACTTTGGGCTGTCAGGGAGGGGCGGCGCTGCGTGGCTGTGGTGCCATCACCACTCCTCAGACCGTTCAGCACAGTCTGGTATCGAGGTTTAGAATGGATATATAATTATATAGTGCAGTTTTTAAAGGAATATGGCGCTGTGGCTCGACGCCTTTTCTTTCGTATTATTGAAGGAAAGCATTTTGGGATAATGTTGTAAAAAGAGATTGCATAGGGTCAATAGGACAAAATAGCTTTCATAATTAAAAGAAATATATAAAAAAAAGTCATGGAAAAAAAATCCACATGTTCGATGATTTATTTGTTAGGAATATTTAAAACTACATGGCACAACAAGCCTGACCCAGTCCATTTCGAGGGTCTCCTCTCCGGGCACGGACTCGACCCTGGACTGTTACTGAGCAGTGAAAGCTGCCCCCAGTACCTCACCTCGGGTCCGGGAGTGCCTGGCGGTCCGCTGGAACGTTAATCTCCCGGCAAACCAGATCCGGACACGTTGATTAAAAGTAAGAAGATAGGCAGTCTACATGTAGCGTTAGACTGATAAGCTGTGTAATAACTGAAATCATTGGGGAAGTTCATTAACAATATTAGTAGTTATAGACTCTTTAATCCTCCTTTCTTATTGGACACGGAGATAATATTGAACGCTTGGGAAACTCCTTGGAAGAGTTACTGATGCACAAAACCCGCCGCACCGGATTCCAGGACGCAGCTACGGGGTGTTTAAACATCTCGGACACTTAAGTGGTAGTGTGATATGAGTTGTCTCTCGGCGGTAAGATGGACGTCTTGAGGGGGCAGAAAGTGGGCAGAAAGGATGGAAAGCGAAACTGCATGACCGTCGACACTCCTAGAGAAAGTTTGCAAGAATGGAGTTGTGTGTGTGTGTATGTGTGTGTGTGTGTGTGTGTGTGTGTGTGTGTGTGTGTGTGTGTGTGTGTGTGTGTGGAGAGAGGGAGAGAGAGTCAGAAAAATGTAAATATAAAACCGGAGATAAGTCTGCAGATGGCATGTCTTGGCTGTCACTCACGACGGAGGATAAGTGTTTGAATATTACATTGTAGACCCGAAGAGCTCTGCAATACATCCTCCTCTTCCTCCTCCTCCTCCTCCTCCTCTTCCTCCTCCATCTCTCCCCCTCCTCCTTACGTTTACAAAAGACGTTTGAGGTTCCGTAAAGCGCTTGGAGTCGAGGCTAATAGTCGATTGAGGAGAGGCTGTCGGGTGTTCTTAACCAGACAGTGTTCAGCGGCGTGTGGGGGCAGGAGGCGGCGGCGGCAAGGCAAGGCGTTAAACATTCTTCAGATTTTACTTATCATCTCTGTGTATTCTCCCTTTGTATGGTCTTTGTTTATTTTTCCTTCCCCTCCCATGAGCATCCCTTCCCTCCGTTCTGTTAAATACCTCCATTCTTTACACTACATATTTCCCCTCTCTCCTAAACTTTACCTCCATCTCTTCGCTTTCTTAAGTCTAGGGAAGGGCAGGGACCGTGTGGGTTGTGCCGCAGACGTTGACGGGGGCTAAAAGGCTAACCTAACCTAACCTAACCTAACCTAACCTAACCTTCTATAGATCTTGATCCCCGTTGTTCCTTATACGAAGGGAAGTTAACGGGCGGAGCTACTGTTGACGATTTTTTACTTTGTGACGACATCCGGGAGACAGGTAAATCATGTTCAAGGTGACTTATTAGTGGGCAGGAATGATGTAGTGAGGTCAGGCGTGAGGGCCCAGAGGTGTTTCGATTTTCTGCCCATTTTCTTTTCTGGCTTTTTCGGGTTTAGCAAAAACAGAAAATGAGAGCAGTTAGACCGAATAGGTTGTCATAGGCTTGTTTTGTGCTGGTTCTTGTCAGAGATATTTGGGTATCGAGAATAAGACTAAGGCTGGGTATGTTTAGCGTGTTTGGCTCATCAAGAGATACTGCCACTGAGTGCTACTTGGTGCGTCCGTGACAGTGTCTTATGGTACTTAGGATCGAAGCCACATTCATGGTCTTATTGGGAACATCACCTCAAACACTTATAGGTTGGTATTACAAGACACTTTGCCATCTCACATCACCTATTTCTAAAGGTCAAAGAGGGGATCAATCGGGCTCTAATGAGTGTTTCCTTAGCTTCACGGTACAGAAGAAGGGTCAGACTACCACCAGGGTCATAAAACTACTCCTGGAAATGCCACAAACTCCTACGAAAAGCCTTGTCAAATATGTGAACTTGGGCGACGAAATGTTTAGCAATACAAACCTAAGTTAAACTCTCCCCTTTGGAAATATAGAACACCACCGACTGTACATCATCATCATCATCATCATCATCACCACCATCACCATCATCTTAGCCTTTACTCGTCCACAGCAGAACAAAGGCTATTCCCAGCGTTCTCTAGCTACAACAGTGAAGCAAGCAGCACCAGCACCTACACTAAATACACTGTAGTTCATGAAGAAATACCTCCACCTCCACCACTTAACACTACACACAGGTTGAAGAGGAAACATCACCTCCATTATAATACAGGAACACCGCCACCACTTAAACACTACACACAGGTTGAAGAGGAAACATCACCTCCATTATAATACAGGAACACCGCCACCACTTAAACACTACACACAGGTTGAAGAGGAAACATCACCTCCATTATAATACAGGAACACCGCCACCACTTAAACACTACACACAGGTTGAAGAGGAAACATCACCTCCATTATAATACAGGAACACCGCCACCACTTAAACACTACACAGGTTGAAGAGGAAACATCACCTCCATTATAATACAGGAACCACACCACTTACGTCACACTGGTTGCAGGAGTAGCGCCATCACTTGCCGCAGTGCACCATAATTACACACGGGACGCCACAGCCTACGCCACTCAAGCTGAACGCCGTACACCACCACAGCTACACCATGACAGTTAATTAGAAAGTGCTACCTGGATCCACCTCATTCATTAAACAGGTAACTTCCACTAACACCGCACGAGAACTTTTCTTATTTCCCCAATGAGCTGTACGCATGCAATATATGGTCAGTCTAACAATTATGAGTCTATCTACCTGTCGTATTGTGCCGTTACTGTCAATAAGCTTTAAATGTTGCCTGTAACGTAAGCTCTGGCGCAGGAGGAACTTATTATCTGCACTTCTTTCGTTGCGCAGAGGACGTAACATGCGTCCTGGAAAGATCCGCCCACACTCACCCACCCACACGGAGAAAGACGTCGCACCTACAAAATTAATAGTGGGTACTGCGCGGCGACACAACACGTCTGCAATCTTGAACCCATTCATTCCTATTTTAATGTACTTTGACCTTCAATCCGAGAAGGTATACTTGCAATACATATACTTTCACTGCCAGATAAATGCTACTCTCGTAATAATATACTTTGACCCATGAATTCGAGAGTTAATAGAACTGTCGAGGAGCTTAAATCTATCTAAAAAGGAGTGAAGGTTATGCAAGAGGCAATTATCTAAGCGTCTCTTTCTCGTGCACAGTTCCTTTTAGTCACATCCACTTCATACCTTTTCTTGATTTTATGAGCTCGAAAAGGAGGTTGCAGGTCAAAGGGGCGGGAGCAAGGAACGGAGTGAGAAGGGCGTTAGTAGAGGAAAAAAAGGTGAAGTGCAAAAGGAAGAAATGAGAGAGACAGGAGGAGATAAATGGAGGGATTTTGACAAGGAGGAAAGTGTTGGTAGAGGAAGAAAAGGTGAAGGTTAATAGGAAAAGAGGAAAGAGACAGGGGGAGAAGATAAGAGGGATGCAGACAAGCAGAAGGGTTTTAGAAGCGTAAGGGAATGATGATAATGGGAAAAATAAGACGATAGAAGGAGGAGGAGGAGGAGAAGGAGGAAGAAAAGAAACAGAAAGAAAAAGAAAACAAAGAGAATGAAAGAAAAAGAGAGAGGAGAAAGAGAAAGAAAAAGAAAGTGAGGAAGAGAAAAAAAGAAAAAGTGAGAGTAAGAGGAAGAGGAAGTGGAGATGGAGGAGGAGAAGGAGGAAAAGAAACAGAAAGAAAAAGAAAACAAAGAGATGAAGGAAAAAGAGAGAGGAGAAAGAGAAAGAAAAATAAAATGAGGAAGAGAAAAAAATAGAGAAGTGAGAAAGAGGAAAAGGAAGAGGAAGTGGAGATGGAGGAGGAGCAGGAAGAAAAAAAACAAAGAAAAAAATAAAATTAAGGAAAAAGAGAGAGGAGAAAGAGAAAGAAAAAGAAAATGAGGACGAGAAAACAAAGAAAAAGAGAGAAAGAGGAAGAGGAAGAGGAGGAAGTGGAGATGGAGGTGACGGTGGTGGTTGAGGGAGAAGAGGAAGGGATGCGAGACAGTACGGCAGACGCGAACGAGATAATTAGAGAGATACAGGTGTTGGCGCCACTATAAACACTCGCCTGCGCCAGAACGGGCTGGGCCGACCATCAGGCCCCACCTGGAAGAAGCCTTGGGCCGACCATCAGGCCCCACCGGGAAGATGCCTACCGGCGCAATAGGCAACAACGTAAAAAAAAAAAAAAAAAAAAAAAAGAGAGATACAGGTGCGCCCGGTTGTTAGCTGAGATTACGAGAAGCCTCGGAAGATACGGGGAGAGAGTGAGAGGTGAAGGGTGCGATGAGGGTCGATAACAGGTGCGAAGGACGGTAGGGAAGGCCGGGAGGGACATGCAGTTAGGGAATAAAGGAGAAAGAGGAGGCGGGGCAGGAGGTGAAACACGGGAGGGAAAAGGGTGTGATAAAGAGCGATAATGTGTCAAAAGGCAGAGAGGAGGCGGGTGAAAGAGGAGGCATGGAAAGGTTAAGGATCTGTCAGAGGGTGAGATAAAGAGAATGGAGAAAGAGCAGAAGGTGGAAATTGATATATAGAGGCCTGTAGGAGCTAAGTAGAAAGGCGTGCAGTCCCGGGGAAGTGAAGAAGGCTGAGGGGCGTGCAACTTGTGCGGGTGAAGAGATGGAGAAGGAGCAGGAGGAAGAGGAGGCGGCAGGAAGAAGAAGTGCATGCAACTATTATTTGGCAGATGAAGAGATGGAGGAGGAAGAGGAAGAGGAGGAGATAGAAAGCAGGTGGAGTCAGAAAGTGATAGAAGCGTGTTGGGAGCTGATGTAGAAAGGCGTACGGTGAAGAGAAGGAGAAGGAGCAGGAGGAAGACGAGGCGGCAGAAAGAGGGAGCAGGAAACAGAAGTACATGCAACTATTTTTTGGCAGATGAAGAGATGGAGGAGGAAGAGGAAGAGGAGGAGAAGGTACAAAGCAGGTGGAGTCAGAAAGTGATAGAAGCGTGTTGGGAGCTGATGTAGAAAGGCGTACAGTATAATTATCATCGTAGGTTTTTAGTTAGACATTCTCAAGTCAAGGTTCTTTTACAGGGTACGAGCAGAGAACAAATTGCGGTCTGGTAGCCTGTATCATTAAGGAATTGCGAAGATACAGATTCGTAATGATCGGCGCTCTCGTAGAAAATTAGCAGGCAAATTAATAAGAGGTCCTATCTAGTGAAAACGAATCAGCTTAACGCGCCTGTATATAATTTGAAAATGGTGGACGTGCGGAGGAGGCAGCGGTGATGGCTGACAAGTTGAAGGTTGATGGTGACCAACCGCGCAGCATAGACCTTCCCACCCCCACCTTTGCAACACCTCCGCGCACCTGGCTCATGTCCCCCCCAATCCAACACACCTGCCTAAACCACTCCACAGACCAACCCAACTCCTCCATCACCCCCTCCGATACCCCCCCAGTTCTCTCCCCGACTCCCTAACTCTTCCCGCATGCTCACTGCCTAATTGTCCCGAGGATTTTCACTCACCTCCAATTCGCCCCTCTTCCCCCCCTCATACCCTTTATATACTCTCCCCAAACTCACCCCCGCAGTTATCCTCCACTTACCCACCCCTCAACTTGCCCCCACGCATTTATCACAAGTCTTCCACGCCTCCCTATACCCAAGTTAACTCTCCCTGCAGGCCCTCTCTCCACTCTCCTCTGTTTTCCCCTTCCAACGTTCCCCTGCATTGCTACCCCCCCACCCACACACTCTTCTTTTTATGCTTAGTACCCTCCAACACCCCCTGCATACTTACCTCAGACTCCTCCCCGCATGTCCAATCTAATGCTTCTCCCTCGCGCTCCCGCCCACCCCTCCAATCAACTCCCCGCACCGCCATCTCCAGTTCTCCAGCATGCCTGTCTGCAGCCTCCCTCCCTCCCCTTCCCCAGCCCTCCTCTGATTACTGCTCCCTTGACCAGCACAGTAACCCTAAGCACGAGTACTTCACCTAATGTTTGCCAGCCCCCTTGTGTTTGTTTGTCTTGAGGATGAAATATGAAGATTTAATCACTCCGACGATGACTCAGCCGCCCCTTCTTTGTTTGCCTTGCTCTACATGTCGTTTGTTCCCCTGATGTGCGAGGCGACTTAAGCACAAATACAGTTAGCCAAGAGAGAGAATCCAAGAGAAACAGCTACTCAAGAAGATAACTCACACACAAGCAAACTAGCTCGGGCTGATGGGCAGTAAAAGGTATTGATTTTCGCGTATACAGATGCACTAAAAACTCTGCACAGCATTTTCAAGTCGATACAACACAGCGAGGGAGACAGAGTGATTAAAGCAGGAAAACAGTTACCCCAGATAGAGAACCTTGCCCTAAACCACGAAGTAATAGGATAACCGGCTGATGCTTACGTCACTTATGTAAGCAGTATCTCTCCCTCCTAGTTTTCGCTCATTCTCAATATATAGCGCTGGTAAAGTGGGCGAGAATTAAAGCAGAGAAACAGTTACCCAAGATAGAGAACCTTGCCCTAAACCACGAAGTAATACGATAACTCTGGTACTCACGTCACTTATGTAAGCAGTGTCTCTCCGTCCTAGTTTTCGCTCATTCTCAATATATAGCGCTGGTAAAGTGGGAGATATTTTAGGGGAACGAATATAGTATGTTTCACCCCACAACCAGGCGGAATACGTACGAGCTCGCGTGCGCTTGTTAATGATAGCTGAAAATGACGTACCGAAATATACTTCCCAGCACCACTTAAAAGTATTTGTATTGCCACTGCGAGGATCGTTGATGAGCTTGAAAAACACCAAGAAACGTCTTTTCCACCGTACATTCTATAAGTCTCTTTGAGTAGGAAGGCACGGCTTGGTGTAACTAGGGTCAAGGTGCAGAGTGTTAATGACTCGTTAATATGCAAAATAGTTCTTGCACGCTTAGGCTTTCCTCTGCCCATAGTGCAGGTGAATATGTAGAGGAGTGAGTTGAGGGAAGAGAGAGGACGAGGAAGAAAGAAGAATGGGAAGAAGGAATTTAAGAAGAAGTAGAAAAGGAAGAGTGAGGAGGAGTAGAGGAGGAGAGGGAAGAGGAAGAGAAGAAATGAAGGAAGCAATTTAAGAAGAAGAGAAAAGAAGAGTAGGAGTATAGAGGGAAGAGTAAGAGGAAGAAGAGAAGAATGGAAGAAGGAATTTAAGAAGAAGCAAGAGGAAGAGGAGAGTGAGAGAGGAGGAGGAGAGGAAGAGGAAGAGAAGGACGAGGAAGAAAGAAGAAAATGAATGAATGAGGCTGGCAGGAAGAGAAGGAAGAATAATAGGAGGCAGAGCAGGAAATGAAGAGAAAGAGGACGAAGAAGAAAGACGAGAGAGGGAAATTGAAGAAAAGAAGAAGAGAATAGGAAGATCAAGAGGAAAAGGAAAAGAGAAGGGAAGGAGAGACGAAGAATACATGGATCAACATCGACCTATTCTGTGTTTGTATCAGTTTGAGCCCGATTTCTACTGCGTCGCGTTTGTTTTTGTTTGCATATCTTAGCCCCCTGTATTATGCCTTGCCTGCCAAAGTAATGTCGATATACCATGTTCGCCCTCCACATGAATGCTTTTTGTCTCCATTTCTTTAAGTAGCTCGATTTATCTGGTCTTTTTTCCATTATAGTTGTTTTGTATGCTATATGAACGCGAGATGCCCTTCACGTCTTCACCAAGCTCCCCACCCCACCTCCCCCCCTCCCTCCACACAAGCTCCCTCCTTATCCTTCGCTCCCTCCCCACAAGATCCCCTCCGCCCTACCTCCTGCAAAGCACTGTGACTTTTCCGTAACCTTGTAACTATGCATTAAAATCGAATTTCCATCAAGCTTCAACCGCAATCGCATGTCTTTTCTTTTCTCCGTCTTAATGCCACGGCGCTCCTTCCCTGTCTTCCCCCTGCTCAAAGCTGTACTTTCTTCCCACCCAGTTCACTCTTCCTCTTCAATAGCTGTCCTGTCTTCTTCTTCCCGTTACTGCTTGCTTACTCTTTTCTCTCCTCTCGCTGTTCGCTTTCTTTCACCTCTTTTTTCTCGCCTCCGCCTCTCTCCATCACCGTGCTTGTTCTCTGCTTTCTTCCTCTCTCTCCTCTCTCTCCTCTCTCTCACTCAGCTTCCTCCATACTGAGCTTTATCTGTCAGTTCCCTGTTTTCCCTTCTTCTGCGTCTACAATTTAATTTCTTCCTCTTTATATATTTATTTTCCTTTTCCTGTTTCGCTTCTTTCTTCCCATCGGCATATTCAATTGGTCGTTTGTTCAACTAACATATTTTTTTTTTTCAAATTCCGTTCTGTTTAATTTTTGACCTTCTGACTGCCGCCAATTCTTGGCGTTCTAACCTTCCTCTTGGCTTTCTTCCTTCTTCTTCCATCACCCATAGATCGCAATATGTATAATTATCGTGTTTGTCATTTCTTTAATTTAGAAAACTTAACGTTAATGGGGATAGGCAACATCGCATAACAAGACTAAGAGACATCCACTGGACCTTGAGCTACACACCGACGTCTCTCTGCATATATATTTATTTATTATATTAAAAGCAATAAATCTTTGCTTCAAACTACCTCCTCCTACGGTTTCATCTCAATTTTTTTCTGAGACCATCATTGTTAGTAGTAGGCGGTCACTGGTCTTCCTCAACCCGTCAACAGTGGTGTCCTCAAGTCTCTGTCCTATCTCCCACCTCTTCTGTTGTTCATTGATGACCTTTCCTAAACGAACTATCCATCCATTCTACGCCGATGACTCTACTTCAGCATTACTCCCTTTGATAGAAGACCAACCCAACAGGAACTATATGATTCCAGGTTGGAGGCTGTTGAAACTCAACCCAGACTCATTTATCATTTATGATTGGGGACGAACTCTGTGTTCTT
>NW_026110838.1:0-7500 GCF_024679095.1 Eriocheir sinensis
ATGCAGAATGGTGGTCTCTCCTTAAACCCAATTGAAACTATGTAAAAGCTTTGCAATTTCTGCCTTAGCAAACATGAAGGTGAAAAGGTCAAGTTGATTTTTAAATCAGTTGTGTTGCACTGAAGCACTGAAGGTGAAAGTTTATTTCATAATTAAGTTTCTCTGGAAATCAAGAGTTAGTGGGCAAAGCAATAAAATAACATAACATATACCAAATAAAACAAATGAATGTGTAAAAAAATCAAGATAAACAACAAAAGTTATGGGAAATTGAACCCATGCCTTTAGAGCAACTGATGAGTGGGGTCACTTTTCCTTAATACGGAGTCCACAGTGTGGGGCTGGGATGTTAGGGCAAGTCCCACAAAGTAGCCCCTGGCATAGTGACTTTTAACTTATCAGTGGCTCAGTTGGGTTGCTGCCCTGCTGACTACTATTATGAAGGCCTGAGTTCAATTCCCAGCACTTAATGACAAACATTTCAAGATTTTTCACTACATTATTGAATTTTTTTATGGTGAAATATATCATGTTAGTGGCACTTGTCATAAAGACTAATGTTACGTAGGTTACCAAATACAAAGATTACCATGAAGTACATTTCATAACATAATTTACCTGCAGACACAGAAGGTGTTGGACGAGGATCTGATTCTAAACCAGATCCCACACCCGCTACAACTGCAGGGTCCAGCACCTGCGCCATGGCCTCCTCAGCATCGGTGAGGGTGTCTGCTTGGACAGAGCCGCCACCTGTACAATTTTGTAAAAAATTAGTACATGGCAATGCAGTTATGCTTAAACTTATTCTGAATCATTACCTGAATAACTACCCCAACACTGTTATACCTGTCTTTGCCAAAATAGACAGCTATTTCCACCAAAGTGCCGCAAAAGTGGCCCCTGGCATAGTGACGGCACTAACTTATCACTGCTAAAATATTAACTTATTAGCTCTTTATGCATTATTCTAATATTAGGGAAGTCACTCAATCTCTACTCACTAGAAAGACGGAGGGAGAGATATATCATAATATACATATACAAGATTCTTATTGGTAACACAGTTAATAACATAGGTGTACTTTTTTACATTCACGAACGACTGGGAAGATTTTGCCATATACCACCATTGCACCCCAGAGCAGGCACACGGATCAAGACTCTAAAAGAGAACAGCTTCGCGACAAGAGGACCTCGGCTCTTCAACGAGTTACCTAAATATCTTCGGAACTCAGAGGTCCAAAATGTAGAAAAATTTAAACGCCAACTCGACTCATTTCTCGGGACTATTCCCGACGAGCCCAAGCTGCCGCACTACTACCTCCGAGCCTCTAGCAACAGCATCATAGATCAGCTGGCGCAGAGACGGGCGGACGGGCTGTTTTGAGTGGCGGCGCATCAGCGTGGCCACGGGCACCACATAGAGTGGTGCCTGCAACTACACTCCACAGGATCCACAGGTGTGTGTGTGTGTGTGTGTGTGTGTGTGCAGGATGTATGGTGCAATTGCTGTTCTATATAGTGTCAGAATGTTTAGTTGAGGTCAGGTTGTTTTGGGTGAGGAGACAGCATGAGGAACATTGCTGACAGCAACGCCACCACCTTCAGAGCAAAACAAGCCAGGAGGTTGTTCAGGGTGGAGACAGCATGAGAAATGTTGCTGATGACGACACCACCGCCCTGAGAGCCACCAGCGAGAGAGAAGAACAAACCGGGTGTCTTGAGATGGCAGGGCTTCTGTTTTAAGTGCTTGGGCTTTGTGGCGACTCACACTTTTCACTGAGATGTATATACATGCAAGTTTGTATAATATATTTTTAACTGTCTTTTAGGTACATGTAGGTTAGAATTATAATATACAAACTTACATGTATATACAGTTTCAGTGACATGAGTGAGGAGTCACCACAAATCCTGAGCACCCAAAACAGAAACCCTGCCACCTCAGTCTCCCTGTTTGTTCTTCTCTCTCACTGGTGGCTGTCAGGGCGGTGGTGTTGTCATCAGCAACATACATCACGCTGTCACTGGTGGCTGTCAGGGCGGTGGTGTTGTCATCAGCAACATACATCACGCTGTCTCCACCCTAAACAACCTGACCTTGTCCAAGCATTGTGACACTAAACAGAGCAGCAATTGCACCATATATTACATACACCTCAGTATACATGATACCTGCATATTAGTACCTTACATACCATCACCAAACAAGTTATGCAAAGACAAAGTATGCATGTATGCTATTGCATAACATTTGTGTCAGTAGAAGAATTCAATTAAATGAGCCTTTAGTAAAAGAGATTGAAAACATGGAAAATGATGCCTACAGGGGAAATGAAGACACAGGAACCAACCAACAACACTGTCTATGAAAAGAGATTATCAATCAAACCCCTTCGTCGAGCCTGCCCTGTGTCTTCATTTCCCCTGTAGGCATCATTTTCCATGTTTTCAATCTCTAGTAAAGGCTCATTTAATTGAATTCTTCTACTGACACAAATATTATGCAATAGCATACATGCACATTCCAACCAACAACCCTGTCTATGAAAAGACATTGTCAATCAGACCCCTTCGTCGAGCCTGCCCTGTGACTTCATTTCCTCTGTAGGCATCATTTTCCATGTTTTCAATCTCTTGTACTAAAGGCTCATTTAATTGAATTCTTCTACTGATACAAATATTATGCAATAGCATACATGCAATTGCAATTTTGGCACACTTGACTGGGTCATACTGAAGGCTGCCACCTGACCCATGCAAGCAACGGAACCGAGATTTTAATACCCCAAAAGTCTGTTCCAGCACAACACGTGTCCTAGAGTGGCTGCGGTTATAGGCACGATGAGCATCAGTTGTTGGTTGGCTCACTGGTGTCATTAGGAAGGGCTCTAGAGGATAACCAGAATCACCTGCAAGGATCAGAATATAAACTAATTTTTCATCTAACATCATCTTTGCAGTGGTTGTTTTTGTTAAGGGAAAGTTAACCAGCTCCTTAATGCTTTCATCCCTTAAGCTGGTGAATTCTGGAACAGCCTTTTCTGTTTGTATATCTTCCTGTCTACTACTTAAGCTCTTTCAAGAGGGTAGTATTAAGACACTATTATCTACAATGGGACCACACGCTGTAGCTGCGTGTGGCCTCAAAGTTCATTTACAGCACATTGAGCCTGCGGTGAAAAAGATCCCATTACTTCCAAGGCATTGTGCAAGGGTGACATCCAGTTTACATCAGTTTACCTTCCCCAATCTTCCTCAGGTACCCATTTATCGTCCAGCCCAAAAGCGAGGATGAACAGCCACTGCACCTTAAAGGATCCCTCCACAGATGCCTCCTCAGCCCCTCCCTTAGGACCATCCAGCAGACCTCCACACCCAGCACCACCAACATGGCCAACCACTCCGTCCAGCACCACTGTCTTTTAACATCTAAGTTTTACTTACATCACTTACTTACATCACCCACCACATTCTGAAATGTCCCACTGGCAAAAAAACGCAGGGCAACCAAGATGTGTGTGTGGATTGGAATTGCTCTTGTCCTACTTGTGGGCCTGTGGATATGTGGTCCAATCTCCTCACACAGCTGAAGGATTTCATGGCGGGGCAGCCGATAATAGTGTAGGAGGAGATCATCGCTGACCTCTAAAGGATTGAGACGGTCTCTGAAAACTCTTTCCCGTCGTAGCCTGTCATGTTCCAGTGCCCAGAGCAGCGCCATTTCACCTTCAAAAAAATAATTTATATAGGGTAATAATCTCATATGCTAGAATTGGATTCTTTTTGTTCCAGTTACTTAAAAAAGTCCAGTGATCAGCTAATATAATTATATAGAACCTAAGTAAATAACTATTTATTATCAAACGTTCCATCCAGATCTAAAACAGTGTCTCCATTTCTTCGGATGAAATGTCACGATAGCTTGTCAAGCAACAGATCTCTTGCTCCCTAATTCCTACTGACATTCTGGTAAAATGTTTTACAAAATTGTTTCCAACTTGGCAAAATCAACATAGTCCATAGGTGATAAACACCACAGTGCATTATATTTTGCTTGGGTTAGGAGTCCTGAAAACCCAAACTAACCTAATATTATCCGATAAAACTAACAGCTGAAAATATAATTATCACCAGCATTACTTACCCCTTGGCCCCTGCATTCCAAATTCTCCCTCCATTATTACTTTGTTAAATATCATTTTACCAGCATATCAATAACATTTGTTAGAGGGACACAGAACACTCCCCCCCCCAAATTTTTTTTCAATAAATAATACATCACTCATGTGCTTTGACCATTATTTTATTAATCTATTGGAAATATTGGATGTGTAAATGAAGTGAATGATTTCCACACATTTGTTAATATTTGTTTACACGCAAGGAAGAACTCAGTATGTAGAGCTATGTCGACTAACATCTCAACAACCAAAGTCCAAGGGTGGCCGAGAATAATGTGAGGCTTGAGGGGCTGATTATAATTATAGCTGGAAAAACTGCCTTCATGATCATGGTATCTCCTCTGACACTAACTATGTCCAGCTAGACATCTAAATATTTCAAAACACAATTACAATAATCAATGAATATGACTGTGAGACATACTGCTAAACAACAACAGGTAATAATAATAGTCCCATGATTTGACTGATTACTCTTCATCAACAGAGTTCCAAGTGCACTCTTCCCACAAGTCTTATGAACTGCATTTCTTTTCATATGCTAACTATTTGCTTTGAGTCTTTAACGTTGCAGATCAAAATCATGGAAATTTAAGTAAAAAAAACCACCACTTTTGATTCGTGCAGAGCTGCCAGCTGACCCGCTAATGTGCAGTTCATTTTGATTTACTCAGCGGTATTTACACGGCTGTACTCACTCATGTTTGTCACTTCCATTCACTACTAAGCATGTCTGTCGAATATTTGCGTATAAAACCATGGAACATAATAAGTAGAGTGAAAACTGAGGATTACTCATCGCCGATGCGGCTACGTGTCACTCACTTCGTCTTTTCCACGTCTCTCTCCACTTATTTCCGTCACTATTATTCGTTTTCATACTCCTGCAACTACCGAGATTATTGCAATTGCATTGTCATGTTCAGGAACCGCCGATACAAGCAGTCACACGGGAAAATAAACCTGAGGCGGCAGTATTTACCCACTTACCACGCCTCCGGTAACTCACTTACGGGTGCTCGGAGCCGTGGTAACTTTTGGCCTTACCAGAGGTGCGGTAAGTGGTTGATGAATACCGATTTACCGGGTGGGCGGAGATACCGCGAAACTTACCAAACAGAGGTCTGGTAAATGGTTTGATGAATCCGGCCCCTGGTGTTAGTAAAATGACTGTGCATTAAAAAAAAAAATTAAAACCACATATAATTAAAGCCACAATACCTGATGAAACTAAAAAAAGATTAAAAAAAAACACTGGTTTTATTGATGGGTTTTTGGTTTAAACCAGGGGTGTCAAACTCATGGCCCGCGGGATAGTCATAAATGGCCCGCGGTATCACGGTAACTTCAATCTTGTCAATGTGTTTTCTACCCTTGTTGGTCCCCATGACGGCACTTCAGAGTATGAATTGGCCCTCGAAGGGTTTTGAGTTTGACACCCCTGGTTTAAACCGCCAACCCTGCTGTACAGTCGGCTATAGAGAGTAGTGACACACTGTCCAGTAAGTTTCGTTCAGAAAGCGACATCTGGCAACCCCTCCACGCGACATGAAAATTATTATATCCTATCGAAATCGTACTTTTGTGGTGATTGGTGGTCACAGGTGCACTCTACATAATTTTAAGATAGATATTTATCAAAAGTGCCCGTCGCTAACGCTTAATAAATATTTTTTCTTTAGGCTCTGTCGCTACATTTTGACACGAGCTTTTAGTTTCGTTCAAATTTAGTCAAGAGCAACTCTAAGTTGTTTATCAAACTATGATACATTTAAAAATATGCTGCACTTATTAGGGGAGATTGTTATGCCTTTTAACTAAAAACAAAAAAATCCTGACAGCCGAGATCTTGTTCTTTATATTTTTTTTAATACGTAGTAATAGGCTATAAACGTTCACATGATGGCGTCGTCGACCGCGGGCCTTGGCTGGAGCAGCGGTATTCTATTAAAGCCCTTATGTCCGCAGGCACTGCAGTTGAGCTGCCACGTCAGTGGCTGTGGAAACGTATATTTTCTAATACCTAAAAAAATAGGAGAGAGAGAGAGAGAGAGAGGCTGGGTGGGGACGGGAGACATATGTCCATCAGCGAAAAACGAAGGGGTCAGCTAGTCAGCGACGCCCCGAGATTAACACACACACACACACACACACACACACACACACACACACACACACACGTATTTATACTTTGATATTACGTAATCTTCACTGAGAAATGATTTCAGATTTTTAATGATCTCCTGAACTGTCTTTGAGGCTTTATAGTAACGGGAATTAAGGCTGCGAGTTAAACAGACCCTCAAGCCTATTTGCTGTTTGATGGTAAGGAGCATGAATTACTGCCTGCCTCTGTGAAGGACAGCATTGCACGCGGTATTTTCAAAGTTTAATAAGAAAGTGTTTCGGACTGTTCGTGATGTTTTACCTCGTCGTCATCATCATCATCATGTAGAAGACATTCATTATCGCATTTCTAAATTGAATTCATGTAGTCTTGTATATTTCTAACTACATTATATTATAATATAATATAATATTATACAATATTATAATTTCACGGTCACACACACACGATACACACTGAAACGAGCCACTAACATCACCAGTGAATGCGCCACCGTGGTATAGTTGCCAGATACCGCCACCAGACTAAACATTCTGAAAACCGTGACACTACTCTCTATCGTCGACTGTACATAATTAAAATCTTACATATAGTTAAAACCACAATACTGATGAAACTAACAAAGATACACACAAAAGAAAAAAAAATGGTTTTATTAGTTGGTTTAAACCACTGTTTTTTTTATTGGCTTAAACCATGGTTTAAACCATTTGGTTTAAAACGTTTGGTTTAAACCGCCAACCCTGTTTTAAAGTTAACAATTTTTGTCTGTTTCTTCACAGCCTCTATATAGCCCTTGCACTGAACAAATTGCCCCATCTTCCTCACAACTTCTTGTGTTAAAAACAATAATATTTTAGTTTAACAATTTTATCCTTTTATTCCCTGCTCCCATATTGGCCTTACACTGTACAAATTCCTACTAACTCCTTGCTCCACTCCTCTTTGCCTATGGCTGTCACTACGGAGGCTATTACCCTTCCCCCTGACTCAGATTTGTTACATTACACAATTATAGATGTGCCACATTCTCTTTCTCTCCTACTCTACAGCTACAATTCTGTTTTTTTCTCCTCCCTGTCCCTCCCATGTACTTCTGCAGGGCTTGGTCTTGTTTAAGAGAGTATGTCAGTTGCTTCCCCAGTTTCTTACATTCCATGTCATCTCTGTTGGTATATTTCCTTC
>NW_026110838.1:12500-45000 GCF_024679095.1 Eriocheir sinensis
AGATGGAGACCAGCATATCTTTGTCGCTCAACGAAGTCAGAGAAAGACAAAAGACCCTACAAAGAATTTTTGCTGGAAAGATGTGCTGTTCGCAATGACGAGTGGGGCAATGAAGTTAGAATTCGATTGGAGGGTGCCTTGGATCTTCATGCAGCAGATGCCAGGTACCAGGGATTGCATGTGTTCCTTTATGGCTATGAGAAACATACAATCAACGGGAAGACAACAAGAAACAGATGTAACTGATCCAGGCCTAGATGCTGTCTTCCAATTCATGCTGGAAAACAAGAACAGTCATTGGAACACAGTTGAACTCTACGACGTCTATAGCAGCTTTAGTACGATACAACAGTCACGCAAACTGTTATTGAGAAGGTGAAACAACACTTTGCTGATGATGTTATAATTTTGTCATCCCCTGGCTATGCAAGTATCGTCGTATTCAGGAATTCTGCTTCTTTTGTTCTGAAGATGGTAAAGGATGACAAAGCTCATGATGACCTCGAGCACAGCAAGATCCAAGTAGCCAGGGCCATTGAGCAAGAATGCAAGGATATGAAATGCAACAGAATGCATTACGATCTCCACATTGACAAGGACAAAATGGATGAAACAGTTTCTCCCACACTATCCTCTCTGTTGTCTCTTATCTCACCCAAGATGAACAGGACATTAGCAGCAGCCATGGTAGGAAATATAGTAACCAGCCAGGTTACAAACCAGCCTACTGACCTACAGATTGCCCTAGGTCTGCTTACGAGAGACTCAAAGAAAGTAGTAGACCAGCTGTATCATTTCAAAGTCACATGCAGCTATGACGAGGTGATGAGATTTAAGAAATCAGCTGCTCATGCCTCATACAGTGATGCAGGTCTACAAGGACTATCAGATGCAGGTGATGGCCTCATCCAGATTGTTGCAGACCACAGTCAGCCATAGTTGTAGCTGATGACACAGATGTGTTTATGCTGCTGTGTCACTTCTGTCATCTGGGGAAGCTCAGTCTTCAGGTTTGGATGGTGTCACCAATCAAAGGGAGGTCTGTGATTGATATCAATGCAACTGTGGCCAAAAATGATGACATTATGGAAGACCTCCTTGCAATGCATGACATATCAGGGTGTGACACAGTAGCACCATACTACGGAATTGGAAAAGGGGTTCCTCTAAGAGTTCTAAGAAGCAAAAAACATCCTCTAAGTGCTTTGGGAGACCTCAAAATCACTCTAAGAAAAGTTATCAAAGAATGTACAGGCTTCATTCTTGCATGCTATGGAGAGGGAAATGCTGATTCAGCAAGTGATGCCAGATACAAATTATGGATGAAGAAAGTGAGCAAGAACATTGCACGTTCTCCAAAGCTGAAGTCTCTGCCCCCAACAGATGAAGCTCTTGCTCAGAATGTGGCTCGTGCTCACATCCAGGTAGCAGTTTGGAGGAACTCCCTGGAAGCAAACCCACCAGAACTTGACCCCTTGTTGCATGGGTGGTATAATGTAGATAACAGAATTCTGGCTGCAGTGATGCTACCTCCCAACACAGAACTGGCTCCAAAATCTCTACTCAAGAGTATCAAATGTGAATGCAAGGAGAGAAACCATGCAATACACGCAGATGCAGCTGCAACAGTTCTGTAATGACTTGTGGAACATTTGCAACTGTCAAAGAGTTGGTGATTGCTGGAATTACCACACCAGAATAAGTGACACTCTTCTGGGAAATCACTCTGATGAGGACGATGATGATAGTGACTGATATTGATTGTTTAATTGTGTCTTTGTCCACATCTTATTGTAACTATTGGAAGAATAGGTATTTCAAAAGCTTTTAAGATATAACATTGAAACTAGTTTGTGAACACTGTTTAGTGAAGATAGTGATTGTACTGATGTGGTGACCATGTTTTGTCGTCATTCTGAACTGTACATTTGATTAAGAGATTTTGAAAATTTAGTTGTTTCCTAACATTTTAGGTGTGGTAGCATTAAAATTCACAGATAATGATTTATTCATAGATAGATTTTGGTCTCACTGCTGTGCCCATATCACTGCATGTTACACAAGTCATGGTCAACGTCTTCTCTAAAAGTGGAAAATATGTATCAGTATGCATTATATCTTGCAAAATATTACATTTTTTTTCTTTTTAATGTTATAATTGGGTTTGCCATGCCCCAAAACCCCTGTTTTGACATATTACACGACTTTCTTGCATAATTAGAGGGCCTTCTAGCCTTTTTTCTGTGGTCGGCGGCCATATTTGCCGCCATCTTGGATTTTTCTGTTTCCCCAAAGCTGAGAGTTTCACACCCACCCTAGGATGTTAACTCAGACCCCATAGAAGAATAATCCGCAGAGAAAAAAACTTTATCAGAGATTGTGAGGTTAGGTCCTAATTCCTGGTTTGGCAGACAGACTATTACGCTTCTGTGTCCAACCTTCTTTTGTTGTCCCTACACCCAGCTGCATACAGTGCTGACTCGCCCGGCGGGTTAGCCTCCCATAACTCACTCTGCGCTGCGGTACCTCTATGGCCGACTGGTTAAGGAATGGCTTTCCCATCACGTCGGTCGCGGGTTCGATCCCCGGAGCCGATAAAAACCTTTCCTGGTCTGGATTAGTTTCTTGTAAAGTAACGCGCTGTGGCTGTGTGGAGACATGGTGAAGGAAAATTCGGGCAATACAACATGATCTCCACTACGACCCCAAAGGAGAGAGGGAGAGACAAAGCTAATTTCTGCCCAACATTATATCTTTGTGCAACAATCATGGTTGTTATATACCAATTGAATCAATAATGGAAACGTACCAAGACACATACACTAATGATGTGGCTGTTGGTGTAATTATGTCATGGAAATAGAGTAAACTGAACCAGGACCACCAGCAGCGGCACTCCATCACAATTATCGTGTTACAAAAGTTTCTTGCTACAAAGTGAATGATTGCCTGAGCTGTGTGAAGGTCAGTGAGGAGTTCTTGAAACTCTCGGTGGGAAAATAAGTACACCAGCGACTCTATTGTTAACACCAGAGTATGAACCCCTCGTTCTGAGAAAGTGCTAACAGTGAGGCATAAGAAGTGGTGAATATCGAGTGAGTGAACGAGTGAACGAATGAGTGTATAAATAAATGAGTGCGAGGGAGCACAAGGCACAAGCACAGCCCACGGCAACTGAACATGTATTAAAACTTGGGATAGTCGGACCGTAGACTTGGGAGAGCACACACACACACACACACACACACACACACACACACACACACACACACACGTACGGATCTCCGTTGTGCAGTGGTTTGCGCGTCATCTCTCGGGTTAGGTTTGATTCACGGGCTAGTGGAGACGAATGCCATGGGCAGTCTCCGTCAATTAAGAATATGGAGCGGAGTCTCTTGTAAGGATGTGATAGTTTTACACGGCCTCTACACCTTCAACGGGAAATTCACCCAGGAAAACCCGGCTAGTCTTCTCTACGGCCTTGGGAAACAGTCGTAGTGGGAGCCCGATACGTTTAAGGACATGGACCGGAGCCTCTCGTAAGGAGGGTGAAGGGGAGGACGACACACCAAGGATCAAAGAGAGAGAGGATATTTCGCTGAGCATTTGTTTTCCCATCATGCACCGCGTCTGTGACGTCACGCCCGCCAGCTGTTTAACTGGTGCCCACTGGAGCCCAAACCCCTTATTCAAGAAGCTACATTGGGTGTTTGTGCGGTGTTTGGGTGTTCCAGCAGCACAAGGAACTTAGGAAAGAGTGGCCTAAGGTTTTACAGGTTCCCCAGAGACAAGAAAACCTGTCGGAAGAGGAAAACAGCGTGTCGACGGGCAGATAAATATGACGCCAGAAATGCCCGCGTGTGCTCTCGTCACTTAAAAACTGATTATTCTCCAAGGAGTGATAGTGCCACTTGGGGACTAAAGGCAACAAGGGCACTGAGGCCAGGGGCTGTACCATCTGTACATATTCCATCAAAATCACATACAGGCAGGTTATGTATAGTGAAAGCAGTGAAGATGAAGGTGACTGGTGGTGGCGGGGTGCGTGTTGTGTCGAGTGCAGGGACAGGCGAGTGGCTGCACGTCCCAGATGATGATTCAGGCCCTCCTCCAGTGCCATTTACAGGTAGGTGCCAGGGTTTTCAGAGCTACTGATTGATGTAAGGCTAGGCTAGTTTTTGCATCACTATACGAGAATGGTACGGCATTCCTTACTGTTTTAGTCACCGATATTTTGGTAGGGATACAAGAAGAAAATATGAAACACACATATAGTATAGTATGGACGAAATACAGCATCTGTGACAGCTCAACTTCAGCATTTTTTTGCTGTTCTCTTGGTTAATTTTCTCGATTTGGTGCATAAATGTTCCAGCCTATTACAAAAGTTTCATTCTGCACAAGTTTCATATTCTGCTGCATTGAAATAACGTAACAGAAGGTGCGTTACCATGCTTTCGCCATGGCTTTGGGCACCAGCGCGCAGGAGATGCGGGCGTGACGTCATCGTTCCCAGTGACGTCATAACAATGACGTCGGAGCGAAATCTCCTCTCTCTTTGATCCTTGCAACACTGCCTTCCCTGCCCCCCAGCCCCCCACCCACCGGCTGAGCTAGGCACCTCTGAAACACCGTCCTAAAGTTTGAAGATTAAGGTCATTGTCCCTGCTTAAGGCTGAGCTCCTGGGTGATTGAAGCTGCTTAATAAGAAGGGCAAAGTAGGTAGAGGAAGGATGGTAAAGGAGGTAGAGTGGATGATAAGGAGGAGGAGGCGAAGTAGGATAGAGATTACAAGGAAGAAAGCAAGGAAGAAAAGAAGGAAGTAAAGGAATAATAAGGGAGGAAGATTTACATAGATTTACATAGAAAATCAGACCACACAGCCCCCATGCTCCAGACTAGGTGGTCTGTCCTTAAACCTAAGTGAATCTATACTAATCAGATGGCTCCAAAACGTTGCATTTCTACTCTAGTTAATATTAAGTTGAAGGAAGTGACGGTCGAGCTTGTTTTTAAAGGAGTCAATCGTGTTACATTGGACCAATGACGGTGAGAGCTTATTCCATTCTCGCACTACAACGTTGGTGAAGAAAAATTTGGTGCAGTCTGAATTTACTTGTCTACATTTGAGTTTTCTGCCATTGTTCCTCGTTCGCAAAGTGTCATCGATCATAAACAATTTTGTTCTGTCTACATTCGTGAAACCATTAAGTATTTTAAAACATTCGATCAGTTTTCCTCGGAGGCGACGTTTCTCAAGAGAGAACATGTTAAGGGTGGAAAGCCTTTCTTCGTAGGATTTGTTGCGCAAGGAAGGGATCATTTTTGTTGCCCGACGCTGAACACCTTCTAATTTAGCAATGTCCTTGGCATGGTGAGGAGACCAAAACTATACCGACTATTCCAAGTGTGGACTGACTAAACTATTGTACGGCGGAAGTATTACATCTTTATTCTTGAATAAAAAGTTTCTTTTAATGAAGCCCAACATTCTGTTCGCTTTATTTGCTACATCGATACATTGATGTGAGAATTTGAGGTTTGACGCGATTTTGACCCCCAGGTCCTTAACGCATTGAACGCTTGTGAGAGGATGGTAAGGGCCGCAGAGGAAATGAGAGATAAGAGGAAGGAAGGAAGGAAAGAAGAGGATAAATGAGGAAGGGGATGATGGTAAGCGGCGCAGAGAGAGTTGATGAAGTGATGAAGGATGAATAGCGATGAAGAGAATGTGAGATAGCCACGAAGAGGAGGAGTAACTGGAGGAGAGAGATTGCAGGAAAGGGAGGAAGGAAGGGGATGATAAAGGGAGAAATGACAGAATGATGATGAGAGGATGAAGGATGAATAGCGATGAGGAGCGCGTGAGAATGTGAGAAGGGGAGGAACAAACTGGAGGAGAGAGATTGCAAGGAAGGCAGGAAGGAAGGAAGGAAGGGGACGATGAATGAGGAAGGGAATGTAGGGACGGCATGATGGTGAGAGAAGGAGGGAGCGTGAGGGTGAGGGTGTGAGGTGACTGAGGAGGGGGAACAAAAGGACGATAGATTGCAAGGAAGGAAGGAAGGAAGGAAGGAAGGGGATGAAGGGACGGCATGATGGTTAGAGAAGGAGGGAGCGTGAGGGTGAAGGTGTGAGGTGACTGAAGAGGAGGAACAAAAGGACGATAGATTGCAAGGAAGGAAGGAAGGAAGGAAGGAAGGAAGGAAGGAAGGAAGGGAATGAAGGGACGGCATGATGGCGAGAGAAGGAGGGAGCGTGAGGGTGAGGGTGTGAGGTGACTGAAGAGGGGGAACAAAAGGACGATAGATTGCAAGGAAGGAAGGAAGGAAGGAAGGAAGGGAATGAAGGGACGGCATGATGGTGAGAGAAGGAGGGAGCGTGAGGGTGAGGGTGTGAGGTGACTGAGGAGGGGGAACAAAAGGACGATAGATTGCAAGGAAGGAAGGAAGGAAGGAAGGGAATGAAGGGACGGCATGATGGTGAGAGAAGGAGGGAGCGTGAGGGTGAGGGTGTGAGGTGACTGTGGAGGGGGAACAAAAGGACGATAGATTGCAAGGAAGGAAGGAAGGAAACATGGAAACATGGAAACATGGAAACGCAGGCAACAGAAAGCCTATTGGCTCATTACGAGGTTGCCCGCTTTGGTGATTTAATCTGCTCGACAGCCTGGGGCCTGGGGAGCAGATGAAAGCACCTCGACATTGAGGAGTAGATGAAAGCACCTCGATATTGAGGAGCAGATGAAAGCAACTCAATATTCAGTTTACTCCCGACGCAGCGAAGTGACGGTCGATTCTATATTTGAAGGAGTTGATAGTATTCGCATTTACTACTTCTGAAGGAAGATTGTTCCAGTGACGGATGACTCGGTTTGAAAAGAAACTCCTTCCGATGTCTGTGTTACATCGCTTAGACTGAATGGGTAAACCGTTATTTCTAGTTCTTAGGTTGGTTTGCAATTCAAAGAAATTGGAGTAATCGACGTTATTGAATTTTTTCAGATACTTGAAGACTTGAATCATATCTCCTCGTAGGCGTCTTTTCTCTAATGTAAAGAGATTGAGTCGCTTGAGTCGTTCCTCGTACGGTTGAGCCCTTAAGGTTGGTATCATTTTCGTGGCGCGTCGCTGAATCCTTTCCAGTAAATCAATGTCCTTTCTGTAATTAGGAGACCAGAACTGTACTGCATACTCGAGGTGCGGTCTTACCATGGAATTATACAAGGATAGCATCACGTCTGGCGTTTTACACTCGAAGTTCCTCGCTATGAACCCGAGCATAGTGTTGGCTTTGTTGTATGCTTTTACAGTGATTCGCGTGTTTCAGGTCACTGCTGATAGTGACTCAAGATCCTTTTCCTCCTGCATCGCTTGCAGAGGTCTCCCATTCATGATGTATGTGTGGTTACTATTTCTGGACCCAATGTGCATGACTTTGCATTTCTCAACATTAAAAGACATTTGCCATTTTTCCGACCATTCGATAATGTGATTGAGGTCTTTCTGAATGATTTCGCAGTCGGTCTTTGTGAGGGCCTTTCCCCCCACCTTAGTGTCATCAGCAAATTTCGATATTGTGGATTTCAGTCCTGCTTCGAGGTCGTTGATATATATGATGAAGAGAATGGGTCCCAGCACTGACCCTTGAGGCACTCCACTAGTGACTGGAAGCCAATCGGAAGGCTGTCCGTTGAGTAGTACTCGTTGTTTTCTGTCGGTGAGCCAATCTCTTATCCACGCGATCAGATTGGCTCCAATGCCCGCCGAGTGCAGTTTCTTAAGGAGTCGCTCGTGCGGTACTTTGTCGAAGGCTTTCTGAAAGTCCAGGTATATAACATCACTGGGGATGTGGGCATCCCAGTTCTTATATATACCTTGGAAGAAGTCTAATAAATTCGTTAGGCAGGAGCGCTTGTTTCTGAAGCCATGCTGGGTGTCGGAGATTACATTATTGTCTTCTAGAAACTTAACAAGTTTGTCTCTAATAATCTTTTCGAGTATTTTTCCTGCCACTGATGTCAAACTTATGGGCCTGTAGTTTAATGCAACGCTTTTGTCTCCCTTTTTGAAAATTGGTGTTACGTTCGCCATCTTCCAGTCTTCCGGGACCTTTTTCAATTGAACAGACTGGTTGAATATGTTAGTGAGTGGCTGAAGTATTTGTTGTTTAAGCTCTTTTAATAACCGCGGGGACAAACCGTCAGGTCCTGTTGACTTGTTCGTGTCGAGTTTATCCAAATACTCTTTCACTTCTTGGTCGCATATTGAGTCAATTTTCAGGGGCGTGATTCCCCTCGGCGGGTCAGGACCCTCGGGCATGGTTTCGATGTTTTCGACTGTGAATACGGATGCGAAGTTACTGTTGAGGATTCTGGCCATCTGTTTACTGTCCTGAGTTGCAGCTCCAGTCTCGTCTGTCAGGGGACCAATATTGGATTTTACTTTCTTTTTCGATCTGATGTATGTGAAGATTTTTTTTTTTTTTTTGAGTTTGTCTTGATGTCACGCGCTATTTGTTTTTCGTAGTTGCGTAGGGACGGCATGATGATGGGAGAAGGAGGGAGCGTGAGGGTGAGGGTGTGAGGTGACTGAGGAGGGGGAACAAAAGGACGATAGATTGCAAGGAAGGAAGGAAGGAAGGAAGGAAGGAAGGAAGGAAGGAAGGAAGGGAGGGAATGTAGGGACGGCATGATGGTGAGAGAAGGAGGGAGCGTGAGGGTGAGGGTGTGAGGTGACTGAAGAGGAGGAACAAAAGGATGATAGATTGCAAGGAAGGAAGGAAGGAAGGAAGGAAGGAAGGAAGGAAGGGGATGAAGGGACGGCATGATGGTGAGAGAAGGAGGGAGCGTGAGGGTGAGGGTGTGAGGTGACTGAGGAGGGGGAACAAAAGGACGATAGATTGCAAGGAAGGAAGGAAGGAAGGGAGGGAATGTAGGGACGGCATGATGGTGAGAGAAGGAGGGAGCGTGAGGGTGAGGGTGTGAGGTGACTGAGGAGGGGGAACAAAAGGACGATAGATTGCAAGGAAGGAAGGAAGGAAGGAAGGAAGGGAATGTAGGGACGGCATGATGGTGAGAGAAGGAGGGAGCGTGAGGGTGAGGGTGTGAGGTGACTGAAGAGGGGGAACAAAAGGACGATAGATTGCAAGGAAGGAAGGAAGGAAGGAAGGAAGGAAGGAAGGGACGGCATGATGGTGAGAGAAGGAGGGAGCGTGAGGGTGAGGGTGTGAGGTGACTGAAGAGGAGGAACAAAAGGACGATAGATTGCAAGGAAGGAAGGAAGGAAGGAAGGAAGGAAGGAAGGAAGGAAGGGACGGCATGATGGTGGGAGAAGGAGGGAGCGTGAGGGTGAGGGTGTGAGGTGACTGAGGAGGGGGAACAAAAGGACGATAGATTGCAAGGAAGGAAGGAAGGAAGGAAGGAAGGAAGGGAATGAAGGGACGGCATGATGGTGAGAGAAGGAGGGAGCGTGAGGGTGAGGGTGTGAGGTGACTGAGGAGGGGGAACAAAAGGACGATAGATTGCAAGGAAGGAAGGAAGGAAGGAAGGAAGGAAGGAAGGGAATGTAGGGACGGCATGATGATGGGAGAAGGAGGGAGCGTGAGGGTGAGGGTGTGAGGTGACTGAGGAGGGGGAACAAAAGGGCGATAGATTGCAAGGAAGGAAGGAAGGAAGGAAGGAAGGAAGGAAGGAAGGAAGGGACGGCATGATGGTGAGAGAAGGAGGGAGCGTGAGGGTGAGGGTGTGAGGTGACTGAAGAGGGGGAACAAAAGGACGATAGTTTGCAAGGAAGGAAGGAAGGAAGGAAGGAAGGAAGGGGATGATAAGTCAGGATGAGGATGGCCGGGACGGTGTGAGTACAGAGTAAGTGGGAGGTGAAGAATTAGGGATTGGAAACAGCCGCCACCATACTCTCCCTCATCCTCTTCCTCTTCTTCTTCTTCTTTTCACCATTACAACTTTCTTTCCTTTTCCATTACGATTTTGTTTTCTTCGTGTTAATAAGTTCTTATAATTAGTATTTACATCTATGAACTTTCTTCTTCTTCTTCTTCTTCTTCTTCTTCTGTTCTTTCTTATCATCATAACCTTCTTTATCACTTCCATTTGTAATATTTTCTTTGTTTTCAAAATTCTACATTGTTGTGCTTTTACATATGTCTCTTTTTCTTCTTTCTCTCTTTCTTTCTTTCTTTTTCTCCTCCTTCTGCTGCGCCTCCTTCAGCAGCCTCCAGCTTTAACTTGACCTTGCAGGATGCCTCGCCTTCCCTCGCCTCGCCTCTCCTCGCCACGCCGCCTTGGCAAACTCATCCTGATTACAACACATTATCTCTCTCTCTCTCTCTCTCTCTCTCTCTCTCTCTCTCTCTCTCTCTCTCTCTCTCTCTCTCTCTCTCTCTCTCTCTTCTAACTCCCTCCTTCCTTTGGTTCCCCTTCCTCCTTCCACCACCCTCACCTTCCTTTATTCCCTTACAACCTTTTTCCCTCCTTCATGGTCCCCATTCGTCTTTTCTTCCCTCCCTCCCTTTTGCCTTCCCGTTTTTCTTCCACCCCGTCATCCTCCTCAGCACATCCTTCCCCTTCCCTTTCTTGGCCACTTCTCGACAGTTCCGATTCCCCTCTGTCACGTCTTTCCTTCCTTCTCTTCTACAGGCCTCTTCTATTCTCTGTTCTCTCATTCAACAACCCACCTTTTAATATTTATTTTCTTTTGCTCATCTTTCCCTTTCCAATACTCTCTCCTTCTCAACGGTCCCTCCCATCCTAATATTACACGTGCTAGCCTTCCCCTCCTCTCCCTCCCCACCTCTATGGGGCGTCCACACTCACCTTCCTTCCACTAATTCTACACATAAAACACGTTGTCTTGTATTATTAAGGGAGAACACGGCCAACTGATTACCTTTGTTTCCTTCCTTTTCTTCTTTGGGTCTACGTTCACACCCTGTGAAGGTCCTCGATCATTCTCTGTAAGTTTTCCTCTGAGTCTGTGGAGGCCTTCACTTTCCATCCTGGTTCCGAACAATCCCAGGCTAGCCCGCTCTGCCTCCTGTCACACTCTTTTCATAAACACAGAGGAACAAAAATGAGCAACTACCAAAAGAAAATCGGAATCGTACTGGCAGGCATCATTGCGGCCCTCGCGCCGTACCTCTGGGGCGCCGCCCGCTACGGCGGGCCGCTCCTGGAGGCGCGGCGGGAGTGGCAGGCCGCCGGGCCACACACAACGGCGCTGGGAGAGCTAAGGCAGCGTCTGGCCGGCGCCTGGTGGCTCCCCGACTCGCTGCGCCCTGCACCGCCCCGGGATCCCCTGATGGAGTGTGGCCTCCACGCCGGCGACGGCTGGTGGGACGTGCTGCGGCTGCTGGCCGGGGCCAAGCGGCATCTGGACTGCCTGCACGAGCAGGTCCGGCAGGCTGAGGAGGAGCAAGCAGGTTTCGTTAGAACTCTGCTAGTTTGCGGCGGCCTGCTGCTGCTCCTGGCGATGTTGGCGGCCCTGGCTGCCGTGGCCTCCAGCCCACCGTCCCGCCGGGAAGGAGGTGAAGAAACAGGCCTGGACGTGACACCACCTGATAAGGGGGGCGATGAAGAAAAGCAAGAAGAAACACACCTGGAGGAGGTGAAGGAGTGTGTCCAGGAAGGACCACGTGACACGGAGACACCCGCGGCGACGGGGAAGGAGGCGGGTGAGGAAAGGGTGACAGAAGTAGGAAATGAAGGAGAGGAGCACCCGAGTGACGGGTGTGTGGAGAAGATGGGAGAAGAGACGGAGACAGAAGGCGAAGAAGGGTTGGAAAATGAAGAAGACTTGGAAAAAGGAGATACAGAAACCAAAGAAGACTTGGTAACTGAAGAAGAGATAGAAAAGGAAGAAGAGATGGAAAACAAGGAAGAGGTGGAAAGGGAAAGTGACGGGAATAAGGAAGATGAAGTAGACAATGCAAACGAGGAGAAAAAAAATGAAGTACATAAGGAAACTGAGGAAGACATTGAGAAAGAAGACCACAGACAAAATACAGACAATGAGATGGAAGGGAATGAAAATGACGGGCAGAAGGAAAATGAAAATACTGCGAGGGAAGAAGGAAATGAAAATGAAGAACAGGAAGAAAATGAAAAAAATATTGAGAAAGAAGAAAATAAAAATGAACACAAAGAAAATGAAGAAAATATTGAGAAAGAAGAAGTAAACGAAAATGAAGAACACAAGGAAAATGAAGAAAATATTGAGAAAAAAGAAGTAAACGAAAATGAAGAACACAAGGAAAATGAAGAAAATATTGAGAAAGAAGAAAATGAAAATAAAGAACACAAGGAATATGAAGAAAATATTGAGAAAGAAGAAGTAAACGAAAGTGAAGAACACAAGGAAAATGAAGAAAATATTGAGAAAGAAGAAAATGAAAATGAAGAACACAAGGAATATGAAGAAAGTATTGAGAAAGAAGAGTGTTCCCAAGCCGCGGACAACACGAACACCGTCGAGGCGACAGACGATACGAGTCATGCCGCAGAGTCTAGCCCGTCCGCCAAAACTTTAAAACACGTTCATGCAACCGAACCCCAAACGCAGACCAGTGTTACTCCTCCTGTGCCACGCCATGCACCTCCTCAGACACCTACCCGTGCCCCTTCGTCTGTTTCACCCTCAACAACGATACCCCCGCCAGCCAACACCGCCTCTTTCCTATCGCCAATTCCCCGCCCGCCGCCCCCCTGGGACTGCCCTCCCAAGTGTTATGACGGCAGCCGCCGCGCTCTGCACCAGGAGCTACTGGACTTTCATCGGTGGGCTGGCGGCTCAGACGCCGAGTACCAGCGTCGCCTGCGTCCAGTGGAGGACCTGCGGCGTGTGGTGGTCACAATGTGGCCTCAGGTGCGCGTCGAGGCCACCGGCAGCCTGGCCAACGGCCTCTATATGGCAGACAGCGACGTGGATGCGACACTGCTGGGCCACTGGCCCGCGTCACCCTCTCCACTGCTCGCACTCCGCGACGCCCTCCAGCGGGAGGGCGTGGCGCGCTCGGCCAGCTCACCGTGCTGGAAGACGACGGTTCCACTGGTCAAGTTCGTGCACCAGGCGACGGGCCTGCCCGTGGACGTGTCGCCAGGCAGCGAGGCGGCCGTGCGCGCCGCAGAGCTGGTGCGGGAGTTGTTGCGCCGCTTCCCGGCCCTGGCGCCCATCTCACTGCTGGTGCGCCACTACCTGCGTGGCCTGGGCCTGGCAGAGGTCTTCACGGGGGGCGTGTCATCCTACGCCGTCACCCTCATGGTCACCAGCTTCCTGCAGCTGCAGATTCCCCCGGACGCCCAGCACGACCTCGGGTGGCTGCTGGTGAGCTTCTTCGCCTTCTACGGCTATGAGTTTAATTTCGCCAGCACGGGGATCAGCGTAGTGGGGCGCGGCCGCTACCTGCGTAAGGAAGACGTGCCCATTGTGATGCCGCGCGGCCACCGGCGGGCGGACCTCTGCATCCAAGACCCGCTCTGTCCCACCAACGACCTGGGGCGGTCCTCCTTCCGTGTTTGGGACGTGCGCAGAGCCTTCCAGCACGCCTACCGAGTGCTGGAAGCCGCCCTTTTCGAGCCAGGCGTGTACGCCTCCCCCTGCTCCCTGCTCGGCCAGCTGCTGGCGCGGCACGCCACGCCCCAGCGAGTCCTGCCAAAGTGGACGCCTCCACCCGTCCCAGCAGCAACAGGAGCCAGCAGGACTGCCTATGAGCAAAAGAAACAAGGCATTGTGAAAAGAGATAAAACCACGTCTAACACAAAGAATAAGAAACTCGCAGCACGGGCTGAAGTAAACCAGATATATCATAACGACATTGACGACCGTGCGCTCCCTCTCGCAGAGGCTGAACACCGAAGCAAGCACAGGCCCGGCCAGACCCGGAAAGACGACTTCAAGAAGCCAGAGCAGGCACCGACCCCCCAGCCAACGCGCACAGGGCCGACTGTCAGGGTGTTGAACCGGCACGGACGATTCGTGACGATCTCCAGGAAGGAGGCGGCGGACGGGGCTTTCCACACCCAGCGGTTTCATTAATTAATAAACCCTTCAAAGCCTAGCGTGACCGTGATATTTTTCTACATATGCATATACGATTAAAAGAAGTGAAGAGAGGTAAATTTTTCCGTGTCACAGTCTAGTGTACGATAGCTCCTACAAGTTCCTGGTAGCCTGTTGAATTAAGCCTTCCCAATCCGGAGTAGGCAGCCACAGAATGAAGGCGTGCTGTAAAGTTGCAGCCATGGCCAGACAACAAAATTAAGTCCTTACTTTTTTCATAAGAACATAAGAACATAAGAACACAGGAGTCTGCAAGAGACCGGTAGGCCTGTACGAGGCAGCTCCCCTGAACCTAAGCTCCCGTGTATCTAGCCCCACCAAATATCGCGGTCCATGAATTTATCTAATCTATTTTTTAATGTGACAATTGTATTGGCAGTCACCACATGACTGCTAAGCCTATTCCACTCATCCACCACCCTGTTTGTAAACCAATTTTTGCCTATGTCCCTGTTGAATCTGAATTTATCCAGTTTAAAACCATTACTTCGTGTCCTACCCGGTTCTCTTACCAACAAAACCTTATGAATGTCTCCCTTATTAAAGCCCTTCATCCATTTATAAACCTCGATCATGTCTCCACGCACCCATCGCCTTTCTAGAGAATGCAAGTTTAACTGTTTGAGTCTTTCCTCGCATGGCAAGTTTCTCAACCCCTGAATCATCTTAGTCATCCTTCTCTGCACCGATTCTTACATTTTGATATCCATTTTATAGTAAGGTGACCTGAACTGAGCCGCATAGTCAAGATGAGGTCTAACTAATGCTAAATATAGTTTGAGGAAGACTTCGGCGCTTCTGTTGCTTACGCTCCTTGAAATAAATCCCAGTACCCTATTTGCTCGATTTCTAGCTTGAATGCATTGTGCCCTTGGACGGAGATCAGAGCTCACTAAGATCTCTAAATCCCTCTCGCACCCAGACCTACTTATGGGAGTGTCATTTAAGGAATAGTTATGTGAGGGGTTGTTCCTACCTACACTCAGAATACTGCACTTCCCTACATTGAACTCCATCTGCCATTTGTCCGCCCAGTCATACAATCTGTTTAGTTCACCCTGTATCCATTATCTGTATCTGTATCTGTTTCCATGTAGCATCCTCAAAAATACTTATTGTTGATGTTTTCTGATTAAAAATGAATAGTTCCTTGTACTGAATTTAGTGAGTAAAAATAATTTGTCTAAACACAGATATATTTAGCAGAAGTTGTGAGCGTTACCATATGGTTACGCTAGGCTTTTGTGACACTAATAGCCAATGTTTGTTAGTTGTTTGAGTAGCAAAAGACACAGGCCTTATATCTTATATATTGAATTATTTTTCTTCTTCCAGAAGCTTGACAATTGCTGAGATACTACAAGAACTGGAGAATGGCGATGCTGTGGTTACCAGTATATATATATATATATATATATATATATATATATATATATATATATATATATATATATATATATATATATATATATATATATATATATATATATATATATATATATATATATATATCTATTTTTCAGTCACCGCCGAGTGGCCTAAGACTACCCCCATGCTGTCCTGAAAACCACCTATCAACCCGGACTCAAGAAGAAGATGTACAGCGCAAGTGAAATCAAGAATGAGCTCCTGGGGCACCATGACCCAATAATAATGGCGCCACTATAAACACCTGCCTGCGCCGTGACAGGCTCGGACCGACCATCAGGCCCATATGAATTAGCCTCCCAGCTATAGGTCACTTGTAATATATATATATATATATATATATATATATATATATATATATATATATATATATATATATATATATATATATATATATATATATATATATATATAGATGAATATATAGATAGATAGATAGATAGATAGATAGATGAATAGATAGATAGATAGATATAGATATAGATATAGATAGATAGATAGATAGATAGATAGATGAATAGATGAATAGATGATAGATACATATACACATATACACATATATACACACAGATATATATATATATATATATATATATATATATATATATATATATATATATATATATATATATATATATATATATATATATATATATATATATATATATATATATATACAGTCGACGCTAGAGAGTAGTGTCATGGTTTTCAGAATGTTTAGCCTGGTAGCGGTATATGGCAACTATACCACGGTGACGCATTCACTGGTGATGTTAGTGACGCGTTTCAGTGTGTACCGTGTGTGTGTCCGTGAAATTATAATATTGTATAATATTATATTATATTATAATATACTGTAGTTAGAAATATACCAGATTACATGAATTCAATTTAGAAATGCGATAATGAATGTCTTCTACATGATGATGATGATGATGACGAAGTAAAACATCACAAACAGTCTGAAACACTTTTTCGTATTAAACTTTGAAAATATCGCGTGCAATGCTGTCCTTCACAGAGGCAGGCAGTGACTAATGCTCCTTACCATCAAACAGGAAATAGGCTTGAGGGTCTGTTTAACTCGCAGCCTTAATTCCCGTCACTATAAAGCCTCAAAGACAATTCAAATCATCAAAAATCTAAAATCATTTGTCCGTGAAGATTACGTATTATCTAAGTATAAATACGTGTCTGTGTGTGTGTGTGTGTGTGTGTGTGTGTGTGTGTGTGTGTCGCTGACTAGCTGACCCCTTGTCGCTGATGGATACCCAGGACATGTCTCCCGTCCCCACCCAGCCTCTCTCTCTCTCTCTCTCTCTCTCTCTCTCTCTCTCTCTCTCTCTCTCTCTCAGGGAACCTTCCAGAGGACTGGTTAATTTGGAGTTATTATCCCTATTTATAAAAATGCAGGGGAAGTAGAGGATGTTAATAATTACAGGAGTATAACTCTACTAAGTTGCTTGGGGAAACTATTTACAAGAATGCTTAACGTAAGAGTTCCGTGATGATAATCATGTTATTAAGGACTTAAGGGTTACTCCACTACTGATTATGTCTTGGGTATAAAAAAATTGATTGATCTGTTTCTGCATAAGAAGAAAAACCTGTATTGTCTGACTGTTGCTTGTAGGAAAGCCTTTGAGCTGGTGTGGAGAGATGGCCTGAGGTATAAGTTAGTATAGGCAGGAATTAATGGAGGGATCATTAGGGCAACAAGAAACATGTACAGTAACAGTAAATCTTGTGTGTCAGCCAATCGTCCAGACTACTTTGCAAGTCACGCTGCACGGGCTTAGGCAAGGGGAAAATGTGGCACCACTTCTCTCTTACGTGAACGACAGTGAAGATTATCTCTTGGAAAATAACTATAGCTATATTGAAATTGATGATAAACGGCTGGATGACACGATCAGAGTTCTTGTATTAATATACGGCGGTGACGCTGTGATAGTGTCTGGGAGTGTAGCAGGTATGTGCACTGCCCTAAGTGCTGTAAACGTATTGTGAAGCTAGATATTCACTGTAACAAGACTAAAATTACCATGTTTTCCAGGGATAAATGTGAAGTAGGAAACTACAACTTTCAGTTTAAAGGTGAAATGATCGAAATCGTTGAGGAGTATAAATATTTAGGTGTTGTTATGGAATCTAACGGAAGCTTTTAAACGTGTCAGGAACACCTCAGACCTTACTATTATTTCCGATTGGGGCAAGAAGAACCTGGTGTCCTTCAACGCCTCAAAAACACAGTTTCTCCACCTATCCACTCGACACAATCTTCCAAACAACTATCCCCTATTCTTTGACAACACCCAGCTATCACCTTCCTCAACACTAAACATCCTCGGTCTATCCTTAACTCAAAATCTCAACTGGAAACTTCATATCTCATCTCTTACTAAATCAGCTTCCTCGAGGCTGGGCGTTCTGTACCGTCTCCGCCAGTTCTTCTCCCCTGCACAGTTGCTGTCCATATACAGGGGCCTTGTCCGCCCTCGTATGGAGTATGCATCTCATGTGTGGGGGGGCTCCACTCACACAGCTCTTCTGGACAGAGTGGAGGCAAAGGCTCTTCGTCTCATCAGCTCTCCTCCTCATACTGATAGTCTTCTACCTCTTAAATTCCGCCGCAATGTTGCCTCTCTTTCTATCTTCTATCGATATTTCCACGCTGACTGCTCTTCTGAACTTGCTAACTGCATGCCTCCCCCCCTCCCGCGGCCCCGCTGCACTCGACTTTCTACTCATGCTCATCCCTATACTGTCCAAACCCCTTATGCAAGAGTTAACCAGCATCTTCACTCTTTCATCCCTCACGCTGGTAAACTCTGGAACAATCTTCCTTCATCTGTATTTCCTCCTGCCTACGACTTGAACTCTTTCAAGAGGAGGGTATCAGGACACCTCTCCTCCCGAAACTGACCTATCTTTCGGCCACCTCTTTGGATTCTTTTTAGGAGCAGCGAGTAGCGGGCTTTTTTTTATTAATGTTTACTTTTTTGTGCCCTTGAGCTGTCTCCTTTGCTGTAAAAAAAAAAAAAAAAAAAAAAAAAAAAAAATTTGCCAGCAAGGACGAAGGGCGATGTACAGCTTGATTGGAAAGTGCCGGAAATTTGACCTCCCTGTTGACCTGCAACTGGAATTGTTTGACGCGATGGTGTTGCCTATTATTACGCATGGTTGTAAGATCTGGGGTTACAGAGTTCTTAGGGATGTAGAAAATGTACATATTACGTTTCTGAAACACTTACTTAATGTTCGCAAGACCACATGTAATGCCATGGTATATGGCGGGCTGGGTAAACATCCTGTCACCATTCATGTGAAATGCAGAATGTTAAATTATTGGTCAAGGATAATTACCGGTAAACAAGAGAAAATGTTATATAATGTATCAGTCTTTTTAAAATGCATAATGAAAATAGTTACAAATCACCATGAATGAAATATAAAATGGCTGTTTTTTTTTTTTTTTTTTTTTTTTACAACGGAGACAGCTCAAGGGCACACACAAAAAAGGGAAACAATAATAAAAAAAAAAAGCCCGCTGCTCGCTGCTCCTAAAAAAGAATCAAAAGAGGTGTCCGAAAGAGAGGTCAATTTCGGGAGGAGAGGTGTCCTGATACACTTCTCTTGAAAGAGTTCAAGTCGTAGGCAGGAGGAAATACAGATGAAGGAAGATTGTTCCAGAGTTTACCAGCGTGGGGGATGAATGAGTGAAGATGCTGGTTAACTCTTGCATAAGGGGTTTGGACAGTATAGGGATGAGCATGAGTAGAAAGTCCTGTGCAGCGGGGCCGCGGGAGGGGGGAGGCATGCAGTTAGCAGATGGAAAGTCATTTTTGCGGTTGATTTTTTTTTTTTTTTTTTAATTTCCATATGAACTTGCGCGGCTCGTGCGGAGGTACTGCGCCGCACTGCCAAGCGTTAGAGCGTCATGGTGGCCTTTAATTAAATACCTACTACCCTACGCACGGGGGATTTAAACATATACTGTCACTTCTCTTTGTGTATCTTCAATTTGCATCCTCTTTTTCCGATTTTTTTCGTAATTATATGTAATTATGGTAAGCGGAAAGCTGTGGCTACATCAAAATAAAGCAAAGTTTGCTGGCCTAAAAAGGGTAAGATTTATGACTCAGCTCATAATACTTGAGCACAACTTGGGATATGAGGCAAATAGATACATTGCCTATACAGGCTTCCCTTCAACTCCTGAGGCAACAATAACAAGAAAACAAATGGATAAAGCCAGGATTTCTCCACACCAACCAAAAAAAAAGAGAAATGAAAGAAAAAGCCGCGAGTCTGCAGATTATCAGGCAGGTGGCTTTGATGCATAAACCTGGCGACAATGAATGAGTTGGGTGGCGCCCAATGATACCCTCCCCTCTGAGGGATTGATATTTTGTCTTTTAGAATACATTGTGCATTCCTACATGTATTATAAGATACAAAAGGGGACCAGGTGCCTAAATCTACTTAGAAGAAAATCAATTGTGAGCACACCCTCCCCGTAGAAGTGACCTGAGATGACCTGAAAGAGCTTCCTTGGAAATCTGACCTCTTGAACATTATCAGAGGAGTAAGATAAGGAACGAGACAGTTGTGTTGTGCTAGAAAACATCTCTGTACCATACATTGTCACCTAAACATAAAAGTGCGTTTTTCTCAAAATAAAAATTTTAATGTAAAGAATTATATATCTCGACCTGTATTTGGACGCTTTTTTTTATTTTATTTTCAGCATAATACTCAGAAAATAATTATCTACAAAACTGCATATTGAGATTTGGTAATGTCGAGGTTTGTAGGATCTGTGAATTTTTTTCGGTAGTTTTTACAGAAAAAAAATTACCGCATGAATTGATTTTGGTTTGTGCACTTATTATTTGCGATATACAAATGATAATATGCAGTATTGATCCTTTGGGTGTCATTTAAATCTCATATAAAGGATATTCCTTTACTTTGATTATTTTCCGTGAATAAGATTTTTTTGAGCATGTGTAAAACTTTTCAAAAAAAAAAAAACTCCTTCAATTTTTATGAAAATTATATCAGGGGTACCTCATAGTCTAGTGTTTAAACTGTAAAAAAATCATTTGTCTTTTTTTTTTTTTTTTTTTTTTTTTTACGTTGCTGCCTATTGCGCCGGTAGGCATCTTTCCGGTGGGGCCTGATGGTCGGCCCATGGCTTCTTCCAGGTGGGGCCTGATGGTGGGCCCAGCCCGTTCTGGCACAGGCGAGTGTTTATAGTGGCGCCATCTTGCATTGGCTCATGCTGCCCCCCGGAACTCGTTCTTGATTCGCTTGGACGGCTTCCTCTAGAGTCCGGGTTGATGGGTGGTCTTCAGGACAGCATGTGGGTAGTTTTAAGCCGCTCGGCGGTGACTGAAAAATCCGAGGTGATAACGTGGGGATTCGAGCCCGCGTCGTCCATCACGCGGTGAATGTGGGCCCTGTACGCTACCAGTTCAGCCAACGCCTACCCCTAAATCCAGACGAAAAATTACGCCCACAGAGATCAAAATCTCCGAACATGACCATAAAAATGACTTTCCCCCTTAGCAAGTTCAGAAGAGCAGTCAGCGTGGAAATATCGATAGAAGATAGAAAGAGAGGCAACATCGCGACGGAATTTAAGAGGTAGAAGACAATCAGTAGGAGGAGGAGAGCTGATGAGACGAAGAGCCTTAGACTCCACTCTGTCCAGAAGAGCTGTGTGAGTGGAGCCCCCCCCCCACACGTGAGATGCATACTCCATACGAGGGTGGACAAAGCCCCTGTATATGGATAGCGCGGGGGAGAAGAACTGGCGGAGACGATACAGAACGCCCAACCTCGAGGAAGCTGATTTAGCGAGAGAGATGTGAAGTTTCCTGTTGAGATTTTGAGTTAAGGATAGACCGAGGATGTTTAGTGTTGAAGATGGTGATAGCTGAGTGTTGTCGAAGAATAGGGGATAGGTGTTTGGAAGATTGTGTTGAGTTGATAGCTGGAGAAATTGAGTTTTTAAGGCATTGAAGGACACAAGGTTCCTTCTGCCCCAATCGGAAATGATAGCAAGGTCTGAAGTTAAGCGTTCTGCAGCCTCCAGTCTGGAGTCGTGTACTTCCTGTTGAGAGGGTCTTCTATTGAAAGAAGTTGAATAATGCAGAGTGGAGTCGTCGGCGTATGAGTGGATAGGACAGTTTGTTATGGAAAGATCATTGATGAATAACAGGAAGAGAGTGGGTGATAGGACAGAGCCCTGTGGAACACACTGTTGATAGGTTTAGGGGAAGAACAGTGACCGTCCACCACCGCAGAGATAGAACGGCCGGAAAGGAAACTATATATATATATATATATATATATATATATATATATATATATATATATATATATATATATATATATATATATATATATATATATATATATATATAACAACTCAGCTGAGAATGTCGGGGATTTGTCTGGAACAAGAGGTTCACAACACACTGCTTGAAACTTGCTTTCCAGAGGAATGTTAAGGATCACTGGATTGGATTGGTATTCAACTTTAAACAGTAAATCATCATGCAGTACTTACGTGACTTATAAAGACAGTTTCTCTTTTCAAAGGTACTTAATAAGGTTACCAAAGCCGTATAGAATAAGTCTTTGAAATTTGGAACTAATAACCACAGATTACCCATTGTAACCCAACTCATTCATTGTCGCCAGGTTTATGCATCAAAGCCACCTGGCTGATAATCTGCAGACTCGCCGCTTTTTCTTTCATTTCTCTTCTTTTTTGGTTGGTGTGGAGAAGTGACAGTATATGTTTAAATCCCCCGTGCGTAGGGTACTAGGTATTTAATTAAAGGCCTCCATGACGCTCTAACGCTTGGTAGTGCGGCGCAGTACCTCCGCACAAGCCGCGCAAGTTCATATGGAAATTTAAAAAAAAAAAGAATTTCAACCGCAAACATGACTTTCCACCTGCTAACTGCATGCCTCCCCCCTCCCGCGGCCCCGCTGCACACGACTTTCTACTCATGCTCATCCCTATACTGTCCAAACCCCTTATGCAAGAGTCAACCAGCATCTTCACTCCTTCATCCCTCACGCTGGTAAACTCTGGAACAATCTTCCTTCATCTGTATTTCCTCCTGCCTACGACTTGAACTCTTTCAAGAGAAGTGTATCAGGACACCTCTCCTCCCGAAATTGACCTCTCTTTCGGACACCTCTTTTGATTCTTTTTTAGGAGCAGCGAGCAGCGGGCTTTTTATTTTTTTTATCATTGTTTCCCTTTTTTGTGTGTGCCCTTGAGCTGTCTCCGTTGTAAAAAAAAAAAAAAAAAAAAAAAAAAACAGCCATTTTATATTTCATTCATGGTGATTTGTAACTATTTTCATTATGCATTTTAAAAAGACTGATACATTATATAACATTTTCTCTTGTTTACCGGTAATTATCCTTGACCAATAATTTAACATTCTGCATTTCACATGAATGGTGACAGGATGTTTACCCAGCCCGCCATATACCATGGCATTACATGTGGTCTTGCGAACATTAAGTAAGTGTTTCAGAAACGTAATATGTACATTTTCTACATCCCTAAGAACTCTGTAACCCCAGATCTTACAACCATGCGTAATAATAGGCAACACCATCGCGTCAAACAATTCCAGTTGCAGGTCAACAGAGAGGTCAAATTTCCGGCACTTTCCAATCAAGCTGTACATCGCCCTTCGTCCTTGCTGGCAAAGGTGTTCCTGATACGTTTAAAAGCTTAAGTTAGATTCCATAACAACACCTAAATATTAATACTCCTCAACGATTTCGATCATTTCACCTTTAAACTGAAAGTTGTAGTTTCCTACTTCACATTTATCCCTGGAAAACATGGTAATTTTAGTCTTGTTACAGTGAATATCTAGCTTCACAATACGTTTACAGCACTTAGGGCAGTGCACATACCTGCTACACTCCCAGACACTATCACAGCGTCACCGCCGTACATTAATACAAGAACTCTGAGCGTGTCATCCAGCCATTTATCATCAATTTTAATATAGCTATAGTTATTTTCCAGTCCTCTGGAAGGTTCCCTGCTTCTATAATCTTGTTAAAAAGTTTACATAGACAGTACACATGCAGTGTATGTTTCGTATGTTTAAAATATTCGTTAACCCTTTAGCAGCGAGGGCCTTGATTCTGAATGCTCCCTCTAAGCGAGTTAATTTTGAAAAATATCACTAACGCAAATCATTATATAACACATATCAACGCACTCGTCATCAGTTTCTGCAGCCTCCAAAAATATTTACCTCTACTAAAGTACTTTATTAATCACTTAATAATACGTATAAATTACAGCGCGCCAGTAACTCTCCGTAGGCGTTCGACAGGTGGTCTAAAGAAAACGAGCCCGTTTTGAGGGAGACGTAAATAAGGATAAATAAATATATTCCTCATGAGAGGTCCTGACATCTGGTGACAGTCCTCGGAACCTCAACCTTCTCGCCTTGCTCCCAAGGGTTTAGCTGAACCTTTCTCTCTCTCTCTCTCTCTCTCTCTCTCTCTCTCTCTCTCTCTCTCTCTCTCTCTCTCTCTCTCTCTCTCTCTCTCTCATTATTCATACAATTCTAACGACTAATAAGCCATGGCAAGATTCAAAAGATATTTGTGTGTGTGTGTGGGGGGGGGGGGACCCATTCATTATTATTTTTTTTTTTTTACTGTCCGAAAAAATTCCTGCATTTGTATCCTTGCATTTCTTTTTTGGAGACGGCGTTGTGAAAGGCCCCTCGCCCGTCTGATTGCCCTGTGGGACTAGGGGAAGGTAATTAGGTCTGAGTTTGACCACGAAGGGCACCCTTGGGAGTACTTTGTTTATTCCTTTTCTCGTTTTTATGAGTAGCTTGTGTTCTTTATTTTAGAGGAAAGAAGTGTGTGTGTGTGTGTGTGTGTGTGTGTGTGTGTGTGTGTGTGTGTGTGTGTGTGTGTGTGTGTGTGTGTGTGTGTGTTCTTTGTCCATGGTGTAAATCAGAATGTAAAAAATAAAGAAAGAAAAAAGAGAGCAAAAAATAGTTTACCACCAAATGAACAGGCTTGAGTCGTTTGTTGTGGGATGTCATCCTAACGAAAGAATAGAAAGGAAAATATTACTAATGTAGCCTCATATCTTGTGTGATATTATGAAAATTAGCCGCTGTACATAGCTCAGTGATGTATTGTGCTCTGAAATGACTACCAGATATCCGCCTACACTGACCAGGAAGGAATCGAACTACGAGCTTCCCAGGCGAAAGTGAGCATTATACCGACTGAGCTACCGCGGCTATGTTGCAATTTCATCAAATCTTACTTTCGTTTCAACACTCTCTCTCTCTCTCTCTCTCTCTCTCTCTCTCTCTCTCTCTCTCTCTCTCTCTCTCTCTCTCTCTCTCTCTCTCTCTCTCTCTCCAGGAGCAGGCACCAAAAGAAGAAGTAGTGTGTGTGTGTGTTTGTGTGTGTGTGTGTGTATTGGGCTCTGCTCGCTCGCGTTATCTACATGGGAGGGAGGGTGGAAGCAGTACCCTCGTATGGCAGAGAGAGAGAGAAGGCAGCTAACAACATTAGAACACTGCGCCAGCACAGATAACAATCCTGCTCATCACATGTGCCCTGAAGGCGAGGATACTTGGTGCTTTTATAACAGACTTATTCATGAGAATAAAGATATACCTGCTGGTATTCATCAGCAGAAAGTTAGCCACCCATAAGAGAAGACATAAAGGAGGAGCTGTTGCAGGTGTACAAAAGATTTATCACAGACGAACTCCTGTCAAGGTGCAGTGGCTTCACGCAAAATGCTAATGAAAGCCTAAATGCACTCATATGGACAATGGCACCGAAGACCAGATTCTTCCACAGTGTAAGAATGAACTATCTTGTTGGAAAGGCAATTACAAAATTCAACTTTGGATATACAAGGACCCTCCATGAACACCTTGGAGCAGTCGGCATGGAAATGGCAGAAAAACATGATAGAAGAAGTACTTCTCAGTACCTAAAAAGACAAAAACAAAAAGAAGAAAGAAGAGGAAAGAAATCAAAAGACGCAAGGAAAGAAGAAAAATTGAGGGCAAAGGAAGGTACAAGTTATGAAGCTGGAGGATTCTAACTTGTACATTTCTGGTAGAAATATAGCTGAGGAAGAGAGGAAGCGGCCCACACCTGGTAAAACTAAACCCCACTCCAAAGAAACAGATACAACGAAGAACCCCCAGGTGTGAGAACAGTAAAACTTGACTTTAAACGCCAAAATAAAATGAAATATATAATAAACTCTCTCTCTCTCTGCGCATGTGTGTGTGTGTGTGTGTGTGTGTGTGTGTGTGTGTGTGTTGGGGGGGAAGGGAAATTTGAAACAAGCGCTTATCATCCGTATGATAGCCTAAACCTCCGCAGACACCTAGCAAGTTATCTCTCTCTCTCTCTCTCTCTCTCTCTCTCTCTCTCTCTCTCTCTCTCTCTCTCTCTCTCTCTCTCTCTCTCTCTCTCTCTCGTTTTTTGTTGCCAGTTGTCGCCTGTTGCGAGATGACGCATTACCATTTACCAGCAATTAGTCGCTCACAACCACTGACCCCGGAAGGAAGTTCAAGGAACCATGGAGGGGAAACAGACCAAAGTAAGTGTGTGTGCGTGCGTGCGCGCGCCAACACTATGTATATACTCTCAAACATTCATCCATGTCATCCACGAAATATTGTAGGAAAGATTACAAATTCATTTTTACATCTTTATGCTAAATTCATTTCATTTCATCAGTCTGACGGAGAGCTCATGCCTCCTCCACGAGCCCCACCGAGGAGATCTGCCGCACGACCAATTAGGGATGCCACTCCACACCTTCCACCTCAGCCACCAGCACCGGAGGATGTCCCACGCCTTCGAAGATCATTTGCTTTTATGGTAAGATTGTTTTGTGGTCTTAGTAAAGTATCATTCAAAACAAACACACACACACACACACACACACAGAAGACATCATTCTAACGTCTGGCTGATAACTGGGTAGAACCAGCAGCAGCGGACCGTGAGTGAATTCATGTCACAATACACGTACATTCATGTCTGTCTCTCTCTCTCTCTCTCTCTCTCTCTCTCTCTCTCTCTCTCTCTCTCTCTCTCTCTCTCTCTCTCTCTCTCTCTCTCTCTCTCTCTCTCTCTCTCTCTCTCTCTCTCTCTCTCTCTCTCTCTCTCTCTCTCCCTCCCTCTTTCCATGCCTCCCATCCCTTCCTCCCCTGATTTTCTCTCTCTCTCTCTCTCTCTCTCTCTCTCTCTCTCTCTCTCTCTCTCTCTCTCTCTCTCTCTCTCTCTCTCTCTCTCTCTCTCTCTCTCTCTCTCTCTCTCTCTCTCTCTCTCTCTCCTTCCTCCTCCCCCTCCCTCCCTCCCTCCCTCCTTCCCTCTCTCTCTCTCTCTCTCTCTCTCTCTCTCTCTCTCTCTCTCTCTCTCTCTCTCTCTCTCTCCCATATCAGTGTATGTGTGATTTATCAACCCCTTTTTCCTATCTGTATGTTTCCCCTCATATTTTGTAAATTCATTTGTTTCTTTCCCGTTTCTTCCCAGGAATCCAAGACAAGAGACGTGGGGACCCTGACTCCCGTTTCCTCCCAGGACTCGAAGAAAAGAGACGTGGGGACCCAGACTCCACACTGGTACCCTAGGAATAGGGCAAACTCTCCAGGTTGTAAATAAAATAAAATATATAGTAAATTTGTATTTTACTTATTATTACCTTTTCCATTGTTTGGTACACCATTTCGGACTTGTCCAGCAACTCCACTTCAACCCCGAAAGCCAAGGAAGGCCCAGCCAGGATGTGAGGAGGTGAGGGGCTTATCTAAATAAAATCACAAAATTTGATACTGACTTTTATTTATATTTTGTCTCGATTGATCAGCGTTTATTTGTATTATATATATATATATATATATATATATATATATATATATATATATATATATATATATATATATATATATATATATATATATATATATATATATATATATATATATATATATATATATATATATATATATATATATATATATATATATATATATATATATATATATATATATATATATATATATATATATATATATATATAATAATAATAATAATAATAATAATAATAATAATAATAATAATAATAATAATAATAATAATAATAATAATAATAATAATAATAATAATAATAATAATAATAATAATAATAATAATAATAATAATAATAATAATAATAATAATAATAATAATAATAATAATAATAATAATAATAATAATAATAATAATAATAATAATAATAATAATAATAATAATAATAATAATAATAATAATAATAATAATAATAATAATAATAATAATAATAATAATAATAATAATAATAATAATAATAATAATAATAATAATAATAATAATAATAATAATAATAATAATAATAATAATAATAATAATAATAATAATAATAATAATAATAATAATAATAATAATAATAATAATAATAATAATAATAATAATAATAATAATAATAATAATAATAATAATAATAATAATAATAATAATAATAATAATAATAATAATAATAATAATAATAATAATAATAATAATAATAATAATAATAATAATAATAATAATAATAATAATAATAATAATAATAATAATAATAATAATAATAATAATAATAATAATAATAATAATAATAATAATAATAATAATAATAATAATAATAATAATAATAATAATAATAATAATAAAAATGATAATAAAAATGATGATAAAAAGGATAATAAAACAACAACAACAACAACAAAATAATAATAATAATATATAATAATAATAATAATAATAAACAGGTTATTAGGGGATGGATTGGATGGATGGATTGAGAGAGAGAGATGATATGGAGCACACACACACACACACACACACACACACACACACACACACACACACACACACACACACACACATTGTAGGATAAATCCTAAAGTTTACAAGGTTGTGGAAGGCCTCATAGCAATCTCCCACGCACAAGGAACGTTGCATTCCTTGCACATGATGGTGATCCTTGTGCGTTTTTGTGGGCGCCTGGTCGTGTGCTTACATACATAGCACTGTTTGCTGACCCTCCTCCGTTAACTATCTCGGTGTATACAGGTGTGTGGCGGTTTGAGGGTTGCAGTCGGTAGAGTAGCTGAGCTGGACGGCGACCCATAGTGGCCGAGTTAGCTCGCCGTACTTCTCGAGGAGCTGCATGGCTGTGTTATAGACAAACTGACGCAACATGATCTTCTTGGTGGGTGTTGGCTCATGTGTGGCAAGCCACATGTTGTAGGCATTGAGCATAGTCATGTCTATCAGATGGAAGAACAACTTGACTTGCCATCTGGTAGACCTTCTCATACACTCAATGCCTGTGATCTGGCCGTCACACTTGTCCACCATCCTCATATTCATAGTGTAGTCGTGAACTACATCTGGCTTCCAAATCTCCTTCCTCGTCCCCCAGTGGCGTTTGCCAGTGTATGCCATAGCTCCTGTGTGGACGGTAGAGAAGGTGGACGTCACGCTTGTCGCTCCATCTCAAGGCCAGTAACTTGCCAGCCTTTTCTTTTGAGTGTACATGTCCTTCTTCCTGCCTCAGGTGCGAGTCGTGTCATCATTGGCTGGTTTGCTGGGGTCGTCAACTATGGTCTTTTGTACGTCGAACTTTGGCATAAACTTTCTGTTCCGCCGTACGGTTCCACAAGATCCCGTGTTGTTGTCGTGCAGGAACTGACACAAAGCAGGGCTGGTATACCAATTGTCTGTGTAAAGAATATGACCCTTACCGAAGTATGGTGCCATCATCTTACAGACGACGGCACCAGACTTTCCCCTAGGATCTTTCTTACTGACAGTTGGTATATCAGTCTGTGCGCCTGCATACACAAGCACGTCAAGCACGATTCCTGTATCACAGTCGCAAAGAACAAAAAGTTTAATGCCAAAGCGATGTCTTTTTGTCGGAATGTACTGCTTGAAGGAGAGGCGACCCTTGTGCAGGACAAGTGACTCGTCAATAACCAGCTTTTGAAAGGGATGGAAATATTTCTGATACCGTGCAACGATCATTGAAATTATTTCATTCACTTTCCTAAGCGAACCATTGTCGTTAGAATTTTCCCTGTTACTAAAGTTCAGAAAACCGAGCAACAACAAAAATCTGTCACGAGTCATATACTTCCCGTACAGAGGGTGGCAAAGAGTGTCATTACGCCAGTAATCCTGCACATAATGCTTCTTGCACAGAGGCATCAGCAGGATCAGGGAGATAAAGACAATCAACTCCCTTGCCGTTGTATCCTCCATTTCCGTGCCCTGGAAGTGGGTGGAAGACCATTCATTCCTCACACACCAAACGAAAATGGTCGTTGGTATGATGGGCAACAAATGACATCAACTCATCATCCAAGTAGGCACGGAAAAATCACTCTCATTTGACTGGTCGTTTGCAGGCCAGTCTCTCCTGTCAGAGCAAAACTCGTGCAGGTCAGGTACGAAGTCTGACCCTTCTGACCAAGCAAATGAGAAGTCTGGGGTCTCAGGCAACGGCACTTCTCTGTTCCAGTGGTCATCCTCACCTTCACGCAGTTCATTGTCCCTGTCACTTTCACTGTCACTGTCAAAGTCACTGTCACTGTCACTGTCACTGTCACTGTCACTGTCCAGAACAAATTCAGAGTCAGAGATGTCGTTGTCGTTACCGTCCGTAGAAAACAGCAGTCTCATGTACTTGTCGGGTTGCACAGGACGTCGGCGAGGTGCGGGCCTGTACCCGAAGGACCTGGGGCATGACTGCTTGCAGCAGCAGTACCTGAAAGGAGGAATTGGTGTCATAGAGATTCATGAAGTAGATAAACCAAATATCGATCAATACATCTATAGTTTACATCAGTAACAATTCACACACAAAAAAATACCATACCTTTGGGACCTTGGGTTGCAGCTTTAGGCATATTTCAGAGGAGATCCATTGGCGACATTACCTGGAAGAGGATGAGCATAATGTTACGACGCTTCATGATATACGTAAAGAAATCACTTATAATTTTATAAACTTGTTTACCCCATGCATTTCACCTACAGGAAGAAATGCCTCAATATGAATGTAAAGTGAAGACAAGAGAGAAAATAATAGGCGGACAAAAAATAGTATGATGAGGAGGAAGGCAACTACACATAACATAATATGATATCATTATGTACACATTCTCTCTCTCTCTCTCTCTCTCTCTCTCTCTCTCTCTCTCTCTCTCTCTCTCTCTCTCTCTCTCTCTCTCTCTCTCTCTCTCTCTCTCTCTCTCTCTCTCTCTCTCCGTATGATACGTGGCCTACGACACTAATAAAACATTGACTTCGTTCATCAATTACATATACTTTACATCAGTAGCAATTCACAAAAAAAACACATACCACTGGGGCCTTGGGCTGCAGCTCTAGGCACAGTTCCAGAGGAAGATCCATTGACCACATTACCTAAGAGGAAGAACATTTGTTACGACGCTTCATGACAGACGTACAAAAATTATTTATAATTTTATAAATATATTTACCCCATGTATTCCATCTAAAGAAGAAATGCCACTATATAAATGCAATATCTATCTATCTATCTATCTATCTATCTAGAGAGAGAGAGAGAGAAAACTAATGAAATCAGCGTGGTGCTCTGGTGGAGGCCGGCGAGGTGGCAGTGACGAGGAGGAGGAGGAAGAAACTGGAAGATGTCCATTACTGAACACACACACACACACTCCTCCCTCCCTCCCTTGGCTCCTCCCACTCGGCTTTTATACGTATTATACGCGTGACATTCACAGCTTCACACGCGCGCATCAGTTTCCGACTGATTGCCTTGCTGGTAAGGTTGGACCATTGGAGTCTCTCTGCAAGCAATTCTCATGGAATATCATTTCGCTATTTTTGCATAGAAATTGTAACGTAGATCTCCTCAATTTACAGATATGGACCGGTGGTTTAGGCTGAAGGAGCCCTCACCAGCTGCCAGGCTGAAGAGGCTGGTGAGGCAAATGACAAAAATGAATGACGGAAGACGAAGGGTAGGCCTGAAGGGCTACTATGTAATAAAGCAGGGGAACTTGACCTTTGTGCGGCCAACACCACCCTCATCACCAAACCCATCACCACCAACAACCCTACCCCCACCACCTACACCATCCTCATCAACAAACCAACCCTCACCTTACCCCACTCACTAAAACCTAAAACAAATAATGCCTAATAAAAGTAGAGTAACAAAAAAAAAAAAAAAAAATCTTGGCTGGGCTTCCACACCCACCGCGCACATCCGTTATCTACCCCTCGCGGTCCCGGTCATTATTTTTTTTTTTTGTAATATTCTCTCTCTCTCTCTCTCTCTCTCTCTCTCTCTCTCTCTCTCTCTCTCTCTCTCTCTCTCTCTCTCTCTCTCTCTCTCTCTCTCGCGCGCTGACACGATCACGCGCGAAATTGAGATGTTCGTAGTATATTATTTTAGTGTTACGTGGATTATGATTTATTATTATTCTTTTAGGCTATTCTGACAAATATTATTCATAGATAGAAGCAGTATTTTACTATTTAGTCTTTCATAAGCCACAGATTGTTGTTTCTGAAGGGGTAAAAAAATGGTAACATCCATTGGCAACGCTTTTCAGATATTGCCGCTCTGTTGGCTCATGGAGGAAGGGAGGGAGGAGAAGGGGTGAGAGGAGTGAAGTATGGTTGTAAGTTGAAAATCGCTTGGTTCACTGTTCATCATAGCACACCAGTTTCTTGTTATGAAACAAGTACTGCTGATACAAGACTGAAATAATTTCTCCATGACACTCTCTCTCTCTCTCTCTCTCTCTCTCTCTCTCTCTCTCTCTCTCTCTCTCTCTCTCTCTCTCTCTCTCCTAAAATAGCAACTGAATATTTTTTAT
>NW_026110838.1:55000-66425 GCF_024679095.1 Eriocheir sinensis
ATTACAACTAACTATCACAGTACAGCATAAAATACGTAAGAACTTCAGCAAACTTACATTGCACAGAAAAGCATTTCAAAATATAGCAGGGAAGACCAGGGCCCGTATCCCCGAGAGTTATTAACTTTTACTCTTTAAGTTACTATCAAAGTTAATAGTTTCAAATTATTGAGAGTAAAAGCTATCCTCGTCAACTTTGAGTGTAAGTATTAGCAAATCCCTGGCCTGTATTATCTTCTTCTTCTTCTTCTTTATGGGGGGCTCGTTGCTAAGGACGCCTCCGTGCAAAACGTAAACATCCGACATGAATTAAGTATATATTTCAAAAGAAAAATAAAGAATATATGTATAAATGTACAACAGAAACATAATAAATGGCAAACACAAGAAAATACTGAGTTTTGTGGCAGACAGAAGCAGCCTCAAAGGCTGCTTTTAATCCGTCACTCGTCAATGCCCGTATCTCCCCTCCTGCGTCACGAATTGATCTGCTGAAATTACCGCACCATAACCATGTCATCTGCCCCAATGAACACATCTATGGGCCGGAGAACCAGCGCAGAAAAGGAGTAAGTTTAATTGGTCGCCAGATGAAACGGTCTTCTTGCATTAAATTCAAGAAAAAATACGTATAATCAGAGGGTGTTATGGGAAGAGTATCACCCCTGAGGATAAGAAGAGAGCGTGGACTGAAGTGACAGAAGCTGTAACAAGGTTGATAATCACATATTGATGGTTCAATCAGCTTACAAACTAACCTAACCTAATCAATTGGGTATTTTTTGCATAATAACACAACCACTGACTTTCCAAACAGAACATACCTTTTCATTATGTATCTGAATAGTTTCATTATGACCATTTCTGCCACAACCCCCTCTCCCTCAACAACCTAACATAACTAAACCTAACCATGCCAAACCTGCCCTGTCCTACCGAACACATCCTAACTTAGCATGCCAAGTTTGTCGGGGGGGAAGAGGGGGTTGGTATAGATAGTTAAGGCATATTAACCCTGTTTTCATTCTATATTTATTTTTATTTGTTTATTTTTTTTTTTACAGGGGGAGGGGGGGGGGGTGCTAGGCATGCCAGACTATGGACTCTTTTACAAGTACTTTATGTCAAGACTATATGGGAATGGGTAGGTTTTGTGAGAATGGTAAAGTAAGATTAAAATAGTATATTTATAGCATTGGTCAAACAGATTATGGTGATATAATATTAGATTGAAATGTACTCAAGATAATGAAATTAAGGTTAATGGGTTTATTTTTTTGTTACATATTCACATGTTCATGATTCAAGTAACTTGCAAACTAACCTAACCTCGTCAAATGGGTATTTTTGTATACAAACACAACCACAGAGTTTTCAAACAGAACATACTTTTTCCTACTGCTTCACGTGAATAGCATCATCATGACCATTTCTGCTGCAACCCCCACTCCCTCAACAATCTAACATAACTAAACCAACTCCTGCTAAACCTGTCCTACCTGACACATCCTAACCTAACATGGTAGGTCCCCAAGTGTCAAACCTGCCCCGTCCTACCGAACACATCCTAACTTAACATGACAAGTTTGTTGGGGGAGAGGGTTAGTTAGATAGTTAAGGATATTTGCCCTTTCTTTATTCTTTATTTATTTTTATGTGTTTATTATTTATGTTTATTGGGGGGGATGCTAGGCATGCCAGACTATGAACACTTTTACAAGTACTTTATGTCAAGACTATATGGGAATAGGTAGGTTTCGTGAGAACGGTAAAGTAAGATTAAAATAGTATATTTATATCATTGGCCAAACAGATTATGGTGATATAATGTTAGATTGGAATGTACTCAAGATAATGAAATTAAGGTTAACGCTTTTATTTTTTTTGTTACATATTCACATATCCATGATTCAAGTAACTTGCATACTAACCTAACCCCGTCAAATGGGTATTTTTGTATACAAACACAACCACAGAGTTTCCAAACAGGACATACTTTTTCCTACTGCTCCATGTGAATAGCATCATCATGACCATTTCTGCTGCAACCCCACTCCTCAACAATCTAACATAACTAAACCAACTCCTGCTAAACATGTCCTACCAAAAACGTCCTAACCTAACATGGTAGGTCCCCAAGTTTGTTAGGGTGGAAAAGGTGTTAGTATAAGAGAGTCAAGTCATATTTACCTGTTATTTTATTTATTCCTTATTTAATTTTTTTTCGAGGGTGGGTGGGTTGGGCATGCCAGGCTCTCAACACTTTTACAAATATTTTATGTTAAGACTATATCGGAATAGGTAGATTTGATGAGAATGGTAAAGTAAGATTAAAATATTATTTTGATAGCATTGGTCAAACAGTTTCTGGTGATATAATGTTAGGTTAGAAGTACTCAAAGGATTGGAATTAAGATTAATGCTTTGATTTTTTTTGTATAGCTGTATTGTGTAATATCCTCCTACTTAGAGAAAAGCATTTTAGAAAAGTAGGTAATGAAAAGTATTATTTATGGCCATGTTCATAACAACTAAAAAGTTAATGTCTTATGATGCATGTAAATAAAATATTGGTACTGATTTAGCTTTCCATCACAGCATGTATTAAATGTTATTGGAGAAGGTATGGGAAATAAATTGCATGCCATAGTGAAACGATTAAGAAACTTGCTTCCTATTTATACCCTGACAGTGCCTTCCCTGGGAGTGGACCCCGTACGCAGAATGACTGTGAGAGGCGTTGGTACAACGTACAACAAAAATCAAAGCCTTGCATTGCCAAGTGCAAGAATGAGCAGCAGACTGGTAATTTTTTTTAGTTGTTATGTCTTTAAATGTAAAACTTATATTAGTTAGTTTTTTTATGTGCTCACAGAATGCAGCTATACTGGCCACAATGCCTTTATTTCAGCTTAAAGTTAATAAGTTCATAGCAGTTAACTGCATATTTGATATAGAAATTTGTTTAATGTTCATCTGTCAATGACTATCAATCTATCTAAATACCTTGGTTGTCTTCCCCCAGTGAAGGGTTTTAGCCAAGACAGGCACACACTTACTCACACACTCACACTCATGTACACCACTCTCTCAGCTGTACAGACCCTGAAGGAGTAAAAAAGGCCCTAACTGTATGGGGGATTAGCTGCACAGTTCAGACAGGGAACTTCCACACCAAGGCTTCACAGCATACACTGGTTTACCCCTGCCCCTTCATAACAATGACATTTCCCCCAGCACCTGAGTGCCCCACACGTGTGGCACCACAAATACGCAGGCGCCTGCCTATATAACTATGACATTAACTGTGGTAGATAAACTGGTGTATGACATCATACGCTGCTCGTCTCATGTATTTGAAGGGTACCAGAGCCATTCAGCATTGACAGTATGTGCTAGGGATAGGACAGCATCAACAGTCAAGCAGCAGTGAAATATTGACGGGCCTGTATGTGTGTGGCAAAAACTTTTATATTCTTATTAAAACAATTTATTAATCACCGTTAAATTCATATTCTTTGTAGATACACACTTTATCAGTATTGCTAGAGACCATCCCAGCACATTGTTCATTAATTGTGGAAAAGATACCATTAGCTGCTCCGGCAACAGCCACTGCTTCAATATCTGCTGGCCCTATGACACCAGCCACTGCTTCATCATCTGTTGGCCCAATGACACCAGCCATTGCTTCATCATCTGCTGGCCCAATGACACCTGCTATCGCAAGGGATGACAATGAAGCTGCTCCATCACAGTCACCACCTACTTCATCGGAGTTAAGAGATGCCTTTCATAGGGCAGCAGTATAATTTTTTGATGCTGGGGCTGAATATTACTGCCTCAAGGCTATGATTTTGTCACTTTTTTTTTTTTTTTTTTTTTTTTACTGAGGAGGTTAGGGTGTAAGGGGTGAAAAATAATCTCAGATGTTTTTCGACGGAAATGGTTAGCAAATTCATTCAAAGCACAAAATTTACGGGAAAAAAAAGTGTGTGCCATTGTGAGTGGGTTCACTTGAGATTGGGCTCCAATACACCTCCGTGGTCTAGTGGTCAGCATGCCTGGCTTCTACGCGGGCCCGGGTTCGAATCCCGGCCTGGGCAGTCGGCGTGCAGCTCACCCAGCTGATCATCCTCCCTCTCGGGCTGGTCGATAAATGACTACCTGGGGAAACTGTGGTAACCCGCATGTCACACTGGCCCTGTGTCCCGGGGTAATGGGCTCCCTCCCACCACAGGCTCAAGGCCCAATGTTACGGAGATGAGCACCGAGGCCACGCGCTGCTACAGCGTATGCCCCAACTTTACCTTTACCCTTATTGGCTCGACTGACAGACATGGCTTTGTATGTCGAAGGTCACTGGTTCAATCTCCACAGCCAGCATTCTCTAACTTGGATTTTTCCGAGTTCCCTAGAGCCTAGATTAATTTCTCGGTGTTAAATGAGAGATTTGCACCGGCACCCAGTCATGGGGGTTACAAGATGCGTTGTTACACTCAGGGGCGTCAGTTAGCCTTCAAAAGTGGGAGGGACATTAGGGCAGACAGTTTAATATATATATATATATATATATATATATATATATATATATATATATATAGATATAGATATAGATATAGATATATAGATATATAGATATAGATATAGATATAGATATATACCATCATTACCTTATAAAACCTTTAGGCACTGATCATATTTGCATTTTATGTAGTCTGTGATGCAGGCAGGATATTCATTAGCACCTAATTAGACTCATGCTGCTCTCCAGTGCTCTCTGATGAACTCACAATCAAAGACGTAGTATACCTATATGGTAGCATTGAGTAGTCTTAGGTCACTTGGTAAAGTGTTCACCTAAGTCCGACCCAAGCTGACAACTTAAACCTAAGCGCGTTTGCAAGCTGAGTGTTTAGAATATTGGCATAATAATAAAAGGTGCTGAAAACTGGATTCCACTACTTTATTGAATATATGAATAATTATATACTGAATTTGTAATGGAGCTAAGATAAAAAAAAAGCTATGTTTTCAGCGGTCATACCATGATCTCATGAAAATAATTAGGTTCACATATATAATTAATTACTACGTATTTTGGTATGATGACCATTGCACGTTAATACCATAGCTTTGCGAGCATTCAGTAATCTTAGGTCACTTGGTAGAGTGTTAACATAAGTCCGACCCAAGCTGACAACATAAACCTAAGCATGTTTGCAAGCTGAGTGCTTAGAATATTGGCATAATAATAAAAGATGCTGAAAACTAGATTCCACTAATAGAGTAATTATATACTGAATTTGTAATGGAGCCAAGATAAAAAAGCCATGTTTTTCAGTGGTCATACCATGATCTCATGAAAATAAATAGGTTGACATATATAATTAATTACTATGTATTTTGTTATGATGACTATTGCACATTAATACCATAGCTTTGTATCCAATGATGAATATCTTCAAGCAAGACACGAATAGCAACAGATTGGTCACCAATTCAGTCAGTAAACACAATACTCCAGAAAAAGTATACACTGAATTCACAATAAAGTTGTTTTTCCACTTTGAACTTTGTAAACAGAAACCAAGTAACCTCGTTTTACTTCACTCATAAGTCATGATGTTCGCGATGTGGTCACCTCGACCTTTCGTTCCTCCTCCCTCACACTGGCAGACGTCCCTAACAAGCTTTCTTACCACCATTATCTCAATATGAATAACCGGCAGCAATAATTATAAATCATATTCTAAATGACATTTTAATGCAATTTTAATGTCATCTTTTTCATTTGCATGTGTGTACCTTTCTGCTACAAATAAATGTTTTTTTTCACATGTTTTTTTTTCCTTAACTCGAATATTTCACATTTTAATCAATAACAAAGGCATCAAACACTAATTGCATGTTCAAGCTATTTTTTTTTTTTTTTTTTTTTTTTGACATAAACTACATCCTTTTCCTTTGGTGCCATTATTTTCACATGGGTACAGTCTATCACTCCCACAACACCGGCAAGTTGGTAGAATTCTGCTTGCTTTACACGGATCTCCACCCTATCAAGGGGAGACTGGATAAACCTCCCGACTACCTACGGGTCACTGAGGGCGGCCAGAGTTTCCACAATCACCCTGCTTACACTACTCTGACTTACCCCCTAACTCATCACTTGAACACTGCAGCATTTTTCCTGTAGCCAAGTACCTTTAATTCAAAATCACTTTCAACCCCGGGGTGAGGGAATGCTCCCTTTGAACTGGATCTTGTAGCTCTCTTCTCACCAAATCAGTCACATACTCCATTCCTGCACGGTCTAATATGTATGTCTTGACAAGTTCACCATCGTTATACAGTTCCAAAGCGCCCTATCAAACTCTAAACTGCGGAGGCGGGCTGGACGAAGTCCGGTGGCCATGTTGATATGGGTCTGGGTCTGGGATTCACTATTAACTTTACGATTAAGTGTTTAGAAGTCCTCGCCAGCACTCTCAAGTTAATACCAAAGTTAATAGTAGGTATTAGGCTAATAGTTGTTGAGGATACACTTTGAGAGTGAAGTTAATACCAAAGTCGAAAGTTAATACCAAGTTTAGTATTAATAGTTGTCGAGGATACGGGCCCAGACGTTCACGTACCACACGACTCACACCCGCAGTCTCCACAGTGCACACTGACTTGTGTCGTGTGCCGCTGTCACTGGCAAAATTGACCCTCGGGCAAAATAGAGGCCGGGCATCCACATATCTCTGTTATCTTAGCTCAAGTTCGTGTATGTGGGCTTCTTTTCGACTGATATGGCGTCTAGAGCTAGCATGATCATCATTCTTTATTATGATGACAAAGACCATGTCAAAATTTGCCTCATTAAATAAGAAATTACATAAAGTTCGGTAGCTTTTCCTCGTCGCCAAGCCATCCTCCAGCAGCGCTCCGACACCTATGATCGCACATTCATTTTTCTCAGAAAATAGGATACCAATCACATTTACATCAACATATTTCCACAGGTAAATACTTAGGGCATGTTCACACCAAGTTGCGACGCCTGAGATTCATTAATAATGACAGGGAAGGAAAATATAGGCCCTGTCATCGACAAAATTAAGCCTCAGGCAGAATTGAGCCTGGGCATCTATATGCTCAGATTTCTTCGCTATTATATGTTGTAAGATCGTTCTGTTGACATGTATGGGTATATTAACGCTTTCTGTATCTACATATAGAAGGAAAACGCAAAATTATCCCTAGTAAATCAGAACTTACATAAAGTTCGGCAGCTTTTCCTCGTCGCCAAGCCATCCTCCAGCAGCGCTCCAACACCCATGACCGCACATTCATTTTTCACAAAAAATAGGATACCAATCACATTTGCATCGACATATTTCCACAGGTGAATACATAGGGCATGTTCACACCAAGTTGCGACACCTGAGATTCATTAATAATGACAGAGGAAGGAAAGATGTAGGGCCTTCCTTCTCTCTAATTTACCGACGTCCATGAAACCGTACACGGCCTGAGATGGTGCCAAGGACCAAGGCTTCTGGCGATAACAGAAAATTTAAATGTCAAAGACAGCTGAGATGATCATTGCAATATTTCATGCCGTAATTGTACCTCCGATCTGATATTGATTTTTTTTTTTTTGCAGAATACAGTATACATTACGTAGTCATAAATATGAGTGTTTTACAGTCCTGATGTTAATTAAGGTGAGGATAGGTGTTAACATGCTACCAGAATTGATATATAATGGCTCTACACAATATCATACGTAGGTATCGTTCTTCATATTTATGTGACAAGGTTTTAAGGAGCGATGTTATGTTAGGCAACACTTGATAGGGCAACTAACCTAACATAGATAAATCACAAATCTGTTAATAAATACTCACCAATGCTTTTCAAAACATTAAATCATGATACAGTACTTACATAAGCTGTGCCTAGGAAATATGACCAACCTGATCGAGTCAATACATGAGAAAATCATGATAGAGAAACCAAGAAATTTACCAAATATTACTTATCAAAGAGCTAAAACAGGCTGCCCTACATAAGTTGGTAAGTTTATCTTGGAAAAGATGATTCTCTCTCCTCTCTCTCTCTAATTAATGAGGAGGGTAGAGACAATCAACAACATATTGTTTCAGGACTCGATATTGTGGGTGGTGCTGTGAACAACTAATTCAAGAAGATGCAACCTTAAAATATGAGATGTAGTGTATGAGGAAGAGGATGTTATTTTATGCAGTAGATGAAAAAAAAAGTATTTGAAATCCATTTCTGATGTTGCAAAGACAATGAAACTTTTTCTAGTCTTCCATCTACATGCTGCACAATGTGAGATAGACATAATGTGCAAATTTACAGCTACCACAGTATTCTAGATATGAAATGTATACTTGCATCACCAAATTATATCCATATCTACATCACCAAACAGTATTATGGAAACAAATGTGTAGACTTGCATTTACTCTTTTGTATATACCTTGCAAACAGCCAGAGGGTGTGAGGGTGTGATGTCTAGTCTGAGCCTACACCTCTATGGAATTAAGACATATATATTGAATGCATTAAGTAATGTTTTTAATACAGGAATAAAGGAATAATGGTATTTTTCCTGTATTCCAAGACACTTGGAGTGTATCAAATAACAATTAATAAATAGAAGCAAGGCCAACCATGCATAAGGGACTTTTGAGACCAATAGCACTAACAGATACAACATATAAGCTATAACTGGGAACAGAAAGAAATGAAATATGAAATCATCTTCCAAAGAAAATAGCAAGCATAGGACCAGGGTCCAGAGAGAAAGCCTGCACTGAAAATAGGAAAGCAGCAAATGATTCATTGAAATGAAACTCTTGTGTTCATACGAGTTTTGAGACCAAAAAAACATTAATAGTTGTAAGAATTGAATTCCAAACGGCTTTTGAGTCTTAACATAGAAGCGCTAATAAGAATAATGATGAAAAGTAAAATACACCTGAAATTCATTGATTTTATTGCAAAAATATACAAGTGATAAGACTAAAATGTATATCTATAATCAAGATGTTTGAGAATTGGAATCAACAAATGATATGAAAATAAACAAAAGAAAAATTAAATATCTAGTAGCAAGAATAACAAATAACAGGAACTTTTATATGAATACTGGAAAACTTCACATACCTTGGTAGTGTAGTTTATAATGACGGTGTATCTCGGTAGGAAGTCTTACGACGGATTGGCGAGGCCCACGGCGTTATGGACTCACTCAGCCAGATTATATGGCGTTGTCGATATCTGTACAGAAGGACAAAGATCCGGATCTTCAAGTCGCTAGTGCTCCCTGTCCTACTCTATGGCTGTCAGATATGGACATTGAATAGCGAATGGGAGAGGCGGATTGATGCCTTGGGTAATGGGTGTCTACGCAGGATCATGGGATATCACTGGAATGACTTTGTGCACAGTCCGTCAACGGCAACTCCGGCTATATGGGCACGTGGACGCCTGCTCCTAGGAGCTCCCACCAGGGATGGCCACGGCAGAAGAGCTTCCCACTTTATCTATCCAGACACTCCATCCTTGCCTTCTCAAAGCTTCTCAAGGATCTTTCCCCCCGCTCCCTAACATACTCTTGCACCCTCGCTCTCTATTTCACTGGAGGTCGTCCTCTAGCATTCCCTCCTCTATCTCACTCACATACACCCTTCTGTTCATCTTACTCTTCTCCATTCGCTCCATGTGGCCAAACCACTTTAAAGTTTGTCGCTTCACTTCTTCCACCACTCCCAACTTCCTCCCTTCACCCCCCTGACACATTCCAAAATGCCCGTACACACTTTCATTACTCATTCCATCCATTCTACTCACACCACAAGCACTCCTCAAATAACTCATTTCCACTGCCTGCACTCTAGACCTCTGACTTTCATTCCAGGCCCACGTTTCACTTGCATATGCCATGCATATCCATGCTCACACTTCTGCCATTCATGACTCATCCCAAAGACCCTACAACCCTTCTTCCTTGCAATGCCCTTTCTCTTATCTCCCTCCATACCACCTTGCTTACACATAACTGATCCAAGCTACTTAAACTCATTGACCACCTCCATTTCTTCACCATTCAAAATTATTTTGCATTATTTTTCACATTCAATTCCCACTCTATATGGGCATAAAAAATCTACAACCTCACTTCTACTTTGCTCACAAACCATCACTTTACTTTGGTGACATTTACTTTCAGCTTTCTCCTTTTATATACACTATCAAAAACACTGACCAAATTTTGTAGGTCACTTTCATTTTCTGCAATGAGCACTGTGTCATCAGCAAACATTATCGAATTCAGTACTCACTTCCTTCCCTCAGCAAACATTCTTATTCCAACTTCCCCAAGATTGCCCTTCATTTCTCTAATAACACCTTCCATATAAATATTGAACAACCATGGTGACATGGAAGAAACTTAAAAAGAAAAAAGGAGATAAAGTTGTGCAAAAATACAGTTTCCCAATTAGAACAAGAGATGAATGGCATGCATCACCAGAGAAAGTAGTATGTGCCATAATATACATAATTTCAAAGAAAAATATGAATATTTTGTTTTGAAAACGGAACAATACGAACTCGATTCAATCCTGTCATTATATATGTATACAGTATTCAATACAATTCCTGTGGATGTTACAGATGAATAATTGTCGTAGGTGAAACAAAAATCAGACCAGAATCATGTAGGAACAGTCATAAAAGTCTGCAAAACTAATTCATATTACCCTCAAAATTAGCAATAGTGAGGAACAAGCGAACAAACAAAATCCATACAATGATAATCATGCCCTAAATAAAAAAAAAATAATAATAAAAAACATTTATGAATGATATTGCCTTTGTAAGCGAATATCAATGCAGCAACCCACAAAATTCACCATTTTATCAACATTGTAGAGTATGTGTGTGTGTAAAAAGCATACAGACTTAGTGAAGGGAAATGTTCAGTGTCTCAAACTGCAAAATCCATGAAAAGACAAGAATTAGAGAAAAAAAAACTTAACTCTCCACACATCCAAAAAACATTGAAACACTGGACACAGAGTGGAATAACAGGGAATAAAGATGAGGACACATTTCCATACACTGGAAATGTTACATACAATAACTGATAAACCTGACCAGTGATGCACCTTTGAAGCCATGGGTAAACCTGGTAATACTTCTCTGAAAAAAAAGTCAATCCTTGAACTGATAGGACATACAAGAAAGTCACTGTACAAGACACCACCTCTCAGGCATTATCTGAGCAGTTCCTCAGCTGAATTAACATCTGCAGAAAAAAAAAAACAGATGACACAGGAAAGCATGAAGAACCATCATATCTTCTTCTTCTTAAGTGTCACTGCAGGGTTCCTAGCCTTAT
>NW_026110839.1:615000-635000 GCF_024679095.1 Eriocheir sinensis
TTCTTTTCCGTCAACCTGAATTTGTTTTCTTTCAGGGCCAATCACTGGCGTGTGTGTGTGTGTGTGTGTGTGTGTGTGTGTGTATGAGAGAGAGAGAGAGAGAGAGAGAGAGAGAGAGAGAGAGAGAGAGAGAGAGAGAGAGAGAGAGAGAGAGAGAGAGAGAGAGAGAGAGAGAGAGAGAGACACGCCGCGGGTGCTCCCTGGTCGCAGCGCCACAGAATGAATGGCCTCATTACCTCAAGATATTCTCACCGTATCGTTTTTCAATGTAAATCTATACATTTAAATAAATATGCCATTAATTAGTACAAAGTAAATGTAAATATATGCTAAATATGTGCGTGCGTGCGTACGTGTGTAGCTGAATGTCGTTATTTGTACCACATACCAAGCTATCACTAGTGCTGCTGCTGCTGCTGCTGCTGCTGCTGCTACCCCACCCCCTGACACCCCCACCCCACCCCACCCCACTACTACTACTACTACTACTACTACTACTACTACTACTGTTGCCACTACATTTTCCACTTCACATAATGGAATTTGCAGTGACAATAATTCGTTATATATATATTTTTTTTTTTGTATTTCTGTATTTTCTTCTTATTGTATTCTTCATGTTTTCTTTCTTTTCTTTTCTTCATACATTTTATAGTTGTATTTTTTGTTATCTCATTTGTAGTTTTCTTTTTTTTTTTTTTTTACTTCATTTTTCATTTAATTTTATCTCCAGACTACTACTACTGTTGCCACTGTATTTTTCAATTCACATAAAGGATTTTGCAGTGATAATAATACTCTCCATTATAGTTTAAATATGGATAATTCTCCTCAATATAGTTACTCTCTTCCTCCCTCCCTCCCAATCTTCCTTTCCCTTCCTTCAGCCAAGAGGTCCATCGCGTGCCCCCTCTCCCCCTCCCCCCAATTTCTGTATTTTCTTCAACGTAGTGAACTGCGGAGGGATCTTGCTGAACGGAGCTGTGTTGTCATTCTCTAGATCTGCTTCCATCCAGTGAAGTGTTTGAAGTGTGTGTGTGTGTGTGTGTGTGTGTGTGTGTGTGTGTGTGTGTGTGTGTGTGTGTTAACTTTATTGTATACGAAAAGTTTTTGCAGAGTAGGAAAGAAAAGATAAGCATTAGTAATAGTTGTAGTAGTGGGGTGCGGGAGTGGGGTGTTTTTACCGTGGGGGGTGTTATGGATACGTTGAGTAAGGGAGGATAAGGGTGGGGAAGGGAAGGGAAGGGAAGGGTGGGGAGGGTGAGGGAGGAAGAAAGGTGACCTCTTCACCTCCCGGGGTCAGGAGTCGTTTGAAAAGAGCAAGAATATTATTTTGATTATTTATAATGCGACGCGCGACGGCCAGACAGAGCCAAGGTCCCGCGGCGGCTACTCTAGATGAGGGGGGGAGGGGGGGGGGTTCCCGGCATTGGGGGCGGGGGCCCGGGAAAACCTGGGTCTGGGTGTCGCGTCGGGGGTGAGGCGAGGCAGGGCGGGGTCGCGGCCCTCGTGTTCGAGAAAGGCCAGGTGCTGCCAGGCGCGGGCACGAACGAGGTGTTGTCCCCCCGCCGTGTGGGGGAAGTGTCCAGTGTCCACGTGCGGGGCGGGGCGGGGCGGGGCGGGGCGGAGCAGGGAGGGGAGGTGTTCCTCCAAGGTTGTCCCGGCCCAGCAAAAAGTTATTGGAGATTTAACGAATATGATTATGAGCCGATGTCTGCCGCCCCGTCTGTCTGTGTCTTTGTCTAGAACAATGTTCACGTGTGTGTGGCTGTGTCTAGTTTTGGGGGTGTACATACGTGCTTGACTGGCGGGCTGTGCAAACTTGGTTTGGTCTCTCATTAATGTGTGAGATATATATATATATATATATATATATATATATATATATATATATATATATATATATATATATATATTCTAACACTCGAGCGCAAATATATAAAAGGTCCCAGTCCCAGCATTGTAAATATCCTTAACATGTCATTCCTTCCACTTTGAGTACAATCATTTTACTCTTACACATTCATTGGTTCAACGTTGTGCTAAGGTTTTCTTGGGCCTGAAAATGTTCAACTTTGTAGCCGTCCACTGTGTGTGCCTTCCTGCTCACAATGAGTTAGTTTGCACTGTGTTTATTTTCTGTTTATGTCCTGAAACTTGCCTTTCCTATCTAATGTATTCGTGCCGTCTGTCAGGGCCCACCTTATTCACTCCCTTTATTAGTGGCGGTCTGTCTGTCTGTGTGCATGTCTCCCCACCTGCCTGCATGCATCTTTGCCGCAAGGCGTGAGTGCATGTACTTGTGTGAGTGAGTGTGTGTGTGTGTGTGTGTGTGTGTGTGTGTGTGTGTGTGTGTGTGTGTGTGTGTGTGTGTGTGTTCTTGTCCGGCTGCCTCCCTAACAGCCTGCCTCTTTATATCTGCAAGCCTGTCTGTCTGTCTGTCTGTGCGGTGTTTGCCTGGCTGTCTCCGTCCGTCTGGGGGTGCGTCTAGCCTCCTGCCTCGTCCACTTTGTATGTATGCATGCACGTCTGCCTGCCTTTGTCTGTCTGTCACTCACTCGGCCTAACTGTCCCGCTTTCTGACTGTCTCTACCCGTCGCTTAGATTGTATCTCCGCCTGCTCATCTATTTCTGTCGGCCCGCCTGTCTGTCTGTGAGTGCTTCTGCTTCCATGCCTGCTTACCTGTCTGCCAGCCTGTGTCTAGCCTGCTGCTCTGACTTCGCCCTAACACACTCGACTGTCTATTTTTGGTCTGTCTTGCGTCTACTTAATTTTTCTTCACTCCCTACCTTGCTCTGCCTTCGTTTTACAGGTGGTTATGTATACTGACTGCCCTGTTTGTTTGTGTGTATGTGTGTGTGAATGCTTGAACGATCATGCTCCCGAAAGTGTTTGTGTGTGTGAATCCGCGTCTGGTGCCCGTTCTATCGTGTTCCTCGGTCGTAAACAGACACAGGTGATGTATTTCTAAATCATTAGACTCTTTGAATATGTCTTTCTACGCACGAGGGAACTGTATCATCTGGCGCGTTGTCTGTGTGTGTGTGTGTGTGTGTGTGTGTGTGTGTGTGTGTGTGTGTGTGTGTGTGTGTCTCAAGCCCGTATTTTTAAACATATCAGCGCCTTAGTTTCCTCGTTTGAAAAGCCCCTCTCGTTTTTTTTTTTTTTCTTACAACAAAGGATACAGCTCAAGGGCACAAAAAAAGGAAACAATAATAAAAAATAAGCCCGCTACTCGCTGCTCAAAAAAAAAAAAAAAAAAAAAAAATCCAAAGAAGTTACTGGGATTTTAATGGACTGTTTTGTGATGCTGGTGATGGTTTTACACGGCTTCTGCATCTCGAATGAAAATAAATAAAAATCCGATTAATATTTTGTGGCTTTAGGGAATAGTCGTAATGGGAGACCGATATATATAAGAATAAAACAAAAACAAAACAAAACAAAAAAACAAAACAAAACAACATCCATGAAAACCCCATTAATCTTCTCTGTGGCTTTAGGGAATAGTCGTAATGGGAGACCGATATGTATAAGAATAAAACAAAAACAAAACAAAACAAAAAAACAAAACAAAACAACATCCATGAAAACCCCATTAATCTTCTCTGTGGCTTTAGGGAATAGTCGTAATGGGAGACCGATATGAATAAAACAAAAACAAAACAAAACAAAAAAACAAAACAAAACAACATCCATGAAAACCCCATTAATCTTCTCTGTGGCTTTAGGGAATAGTCGTAATGGGAGACCGATATGAATAAGAATAAAACAAAAACAAAACAAAACAAAAAAACAAAACAAAACAAAACAACATCCATGAAAACCCCATTAATCTTCTCTGTGGCTTTAGGGAATAGTCGTAATGGGAGACCGATATGAATAAGAATAAAACAAAAACAAAACAAAACAACACCCATGAAAACCCAATTAATCTTCTCTGTGGCTTAAGGGACTAATCGTAATGGGAGAAAGATATGTATAAGACTATGGACTTGTGTGTCTGTCTGTCTCTCATCCTTGTCTGGCGCCTGAGTCACCTGGTCCCATATTCTCAAGAGGTGAAGGTTTAGGATGATGATGATGAGGAGGATGAGGATGAGGATGAAAACAGTGATGACGACGATGATAACGAGGACTTACGCCTTAGTATATCCATTTAAAGAGACTCTCGTAGAAGTTTTAGGGATTCCCATGGGAGGTTTCATATCTTTAGTAGTAGTTTTGCAAGACTTCTACGCCATGAAGAGATACAACCCGATACATCTTTTACATGGCCTTCAAAAACTATCGTGTCAAGAGGCAGAAGAGGTTGAGATTACCACAATACGAGCCCTGGTCCAATCCATTAAACTCGCCAAGGTGTTGCTTCTAAATAACCTCCCTATTTTCCTGCTTGCGTCCAGGTTAGCCGCGTCTACACTCCCCACCGTCAGGACAGCCCCAGTGTTCGCCGCCCCGCCTCCCCGCGCTGGTGTGTCGGTCTCTTAGGTGATGGATGTGAAGATTTATCGCCCCAACACGTGTTTAGCGGCGGGAGTTTTTTTTACTTCCTTCCTCCCTTCCTTCCGTGTGTGTGTGTGTGTGTGTGTGTGTGTGTGTGTGTGTGTGTGTGTGTGTGTGTGTCTGTGTGTGTGTGTGTGTGTTTTGTGTTGTTGTGTTCTAGTATGCATTATGTCCTGTTCTCTCACCCTCACGCACACGCACACGCACACACACACACACACACACACAAACACACAAAGACACACGCAAAGTTACCTGAGTAGTTTGGCGGTGGGGAGGAGGCGCTGTCCATCCCGGGGAGGGGCGGTGGGGACGCCAGCTTGCCTGCCCTGCCTGTCACACCACACACCAGCAGCCTCACCACACACCACCACTGCACCGCACCGCCACGCACCACCACCACCACCACCGGGGCACCACCACATACGCGTTGGGTCACAGGTAGGGTGTGAGGCCACGGGCAGGGTGAGGGTGCTGACTAACACACCACCACACACCACACTGGCACACACGTGGCTAAAGGCCGCTAGTGGTGGTGGTGGTGGTGGTGGGTCAGGGCTGGACTGGAGGTGGTACTGGTGCTGCTGCTGCTGGTACTGGTGGCGGTGTTGGGCCGAGGTGTTGGGGGGAGTAGCTAGCAGGAGGAGGAGTAAGAAGAGAAGTGGGAGGAGGAGGAGTAGGAGGAGGAGTCGAGTTAGCCACAGTCCACCACCACCACTACCAACCACTACAGTAGCCAGCCACCCGTAGAGACACTTCGTCGGGGCAGCTTCCCAACCACCACCACCACCGCCGTAACAATAACACGTGTGGCGGACTTTCACTCGCTCGCTCTCTCGAAATTTGTCCTTTAAGTCAAAAAAAGTGTCTTGTCTTCCCTTTCCAGTGGTATTTTGGGTTGAGGGTTTGCGATTCTCCGGCGGGGGCGAGATGAGATGGTTCGAATCCCCTTAGCTGTTTAGTTCCTTCCTCTTTTGTTATCTTTTAAAAGGGGTCGGAGGCTGAGTGTGTGCGTGCGTGTGTGTGGCGTGCAGCAACAACAACAACACGCTACACGGGATAGAGTATAGCCTGTTTGTCCTTCTATTTTATTTCTTTCCTTTATTTCCTTTTTTTTTTCCCTCCACACTTCAGATTTTTCCTTTGCTGTATCAAAACAAAAATAGACGGAAAAAATAAAGCATGATTCTTCTTCTTTATCGTCGGCCAGTGTTTGTGTTTGTTTGTTTGTTTCTTTGTGTGTGGGCGTAATGGGTTAAATAGGAGAGCGAGACGGAGAACGAGAGAGAGAGGAAATAAAACATGGGAAAAGGAAGTGAAGGAAAGGAGGAAAAGCGGAGAGGGAGAGGAGGAAAAATGAAGAGGAGGAAAAATAAAATTAGGAGGAGCGGGAGTAGGAGGTGAAGGTTTAGGATGATGATGATGATGATGATGATGATGAGGAGGAGGAGGAGGAGGAGGAGGAGGAAAAGGAGGAGGAAGAAAACACTGACGACGACGATGATGATAACGAGGACACAGACAATGACATGGAGGAGGAGGAGGAGGAGGAGGAGGAAGAGGAGGAGGAGGAGGAGGAGGAGGAGGAAGAGCAGCAGCAGCATTCCAGCCAGCCAGTGTCTCATCAACTGGCAGACTGATATAGCCGCCTCCTCCTCCTCCTCCTCCTCCTCTTCCTCCTCCTCCTCCCTCCAAGACGGTTTCAGAGGCAGGTTGAGGCAGGAGGGAGGGAGGGAGAGAGGTGTCTAGCCAGTCTGTTGCCGCCCGCCCCCACCTTCGCCTCCTCCACCTCCATCTCCATCTCTTCCACCTCTCCACAGAACCCCAACATACCCTAACATACCCCAACACATGCCACAGTACCCCCAACATAAGCCTCATACCCCTCACTCTCTTTCTCTCTCTCTTTCTTTTTCTCTACCCCGTCCCCCAACCTAGCACAGTACCCCAAACCTTGCCCTCAATCTCTCTCTCTCTCTCTCTCTCTCTCTCTCTCTCTCTCTCTCACCTCCAACATGCCCCAATAAGTTCGCTCGCCCGCCCTAAATACCCAAATGCCCCCAAACACTACTACCACTTCTACTACTACTACTACTTCCCTCCCCCACTCCCCTCCCCATGTGCCCGCCCCCCTTTACCCCCCTGACCGCCCAACCCCCCCATCGTTACGCCCATCCCGCCCACCTGCCAAGATGGAGCACAAATCAACAGGTATTTTTGATGTTTTTTCCCTGTGTGTGTGTGTGTGTGTGTGTGTGTGTGTGTGTGTGTGTCACATGGTCAGGTGTTTACAGGTACACGTGGAGTCAGGTTCCTCCCTTTCTTCATTCCTTCCCAGTCAGTCAGTCAGTTATTCTGTTAGTCAAGCTTTCAGTCAACATGTAAGTCAATAAGTCAGTAAATCGTAAGTTCATCAGTCAATAATTTCTTCCTTCAGTCGGTCACACAGTCAGTCAGTGCGTCAGTCTCCCCTCAAGTCAGTTTGTAAGTAGATCGGTTAGTCAGTCAACAAGTGGAGTGACATGCAGTTTAGGGGTCAGTAAGTCTCCCCCAGTCAGTTCGTCAGTAGATTGGTTAGTAAAACAACCAGTTAGTCCTTCAGTCAGTCAGTTACTCAGTGCGTCAGTAAGTCTCCTCCAGTCAGTTTGTCAGTAGATTGGTCAGTAAAACGTCAGTCAGTCCAGTCAGTCAGTCAGTTTGCCGGTGGTCACTCAAGTCGATTGGTCAGTAAAACAAGCAGCCAGTCCTTCAGTCAGTCAGTCAGTGGGTGATAGTGGGCGTGAGGGCGGGACAGTGGGTGATGAGGGAAGGTGGGCAGGTGGGCGGGACAACAGGTGGGCGGCAGGTGGATAGGTGAGGTGGGTGGGGAGACGAACCGAGCAATGAATGAGCTGAACAGACACTCCAGACCGACTAACGGTGAGCACTGTGCCGCCGTGTGTGTGTGTGTGTGTGTGTGTGTGTGTGTGTGTGTGTGTGTGTGTGTGTGTGTGTGTGTGTGTGTGTGTGTTTATGAGGTTAGGTAAGGTCTGTGTTGTGTAGATTTTGTGGATGTGAGGTTAGGCTAGGTTAGGTTAGGTGTGTGTGTGTGTGTGTGTGTGTGTGTGTGTGTGTGTGTGTTGTGGGCGTGCGGGCGGACTTGCGGGCGTAGTGGAGAAATCAACAGACCGATAGACAGACAAACAGACACGCAGATGCTTGATGATCTTGTGTGTGTGTGTGTGTGTGTGTGTGTGTGTGTGTGTGTGTGTGTGTGTGTGTGTGTGTGTGCGCGCGCGCGGGCGTGGGCGGACTCTTACGCGGGACGGTGTGGTTGATACGGTGGTAAATGGTGACATAGTTCTTTACTCACACGACTTCCCGCTATATGTGTGTGTGTGTGTGTGTGTGTGTGTGTGTGTGTGTGTGTGTGTGTGTGTGTGTGTGTGTCCCTCCCGTCCTGGTGGTGGTGGTGGTGAGGGCGTTAGGGTCACCAACCAATAATTATCACAATCCCTATCAACCTTCTCCTCACCACCATCACCACCACCCCCCTCCCTCCCCTTCCACCCCCCTCGAGGCTGCCATCATAACCAACACAAAATCATAAGATGTACAACCAATTTCGATGCCCCTGAACCCCCTCCCTCCCTCTCCCTCCCCTCCCCCTGACCCTCACCCACCCAGTAGAAAAAAAAAAACATGGCGGTTCAAGATATTATTGCTGATCAACCATACCTCACCTCTAGCGCCGTGGGGGAGGAGGAGGAGGAGGAGGAGGTGAAGGAGGAGGAGGAGGAACAGAAGAAACAGACTTGGAAATAAATGCCTCCTCTCTCTCTCTCTCTCTCTCTCTCTCTCTCGCTCTCTCTCTCTCTCTCTCTCTCGGGCTATGCAAAGACACTTACCTACCACACTTCTTTTCGCAGAGCCCCCTTCTACCCCTCCCCCCATCACCACCCCTTCCGCCCCAGCACCCCCCCCGCCCCCTCTGACCCCATCTTGCGGTGAAATCTTCCTAATAACACTTCTATTCCGCACCTTCCCATAATAAGCAGGTGGTAAGCGAGGTCGTGTGGTGGTGGTGATGGTGTTGTACTAGTGGTGGTGGTGGTGAAGGAGGAGGTTGAAGGAGAGGGTGATGGTGGTAAGTGAGGTGGTAAGGGTGGTATGATGGTGAAGGAGGTAGAAGATGGTACTGGTTATGGTGGTGATGGTGAGTAGTGATGATGGTATGATGGTGATGCTGGTAGTGGTGAAGGAAGAGGAGGAGGAGGAGAAGGAGAGATAAGAAGAAGAAGAAGAGGGTACTCGTTATGGTGGTGGTGGTGGTAGTGGTGAGTGGTGGTGACTTACTCAGCTGAATCCTCCTTCCTCTCTGTTGACTAAAGACTCCAATTCCACTTACTGACAACGGATTGACAGCGCGGCCAAGTCCTCGGCAGAGAATTCGAAAGGTGATATGTACGGTGGTTCGATTCCCAGTAAGTGTGTGTGTGTGTGTGTGTGTGTGTGTGTGTGTGTGTGTGTGTGTGTGTGTGTGTGTGTGTGTGATTGGGGAATGTCAAACAGAAGCCTTTCCAGTTTCTTTTCCATATCCAGAAAGTGATTTAAAGAGAGAAATAAAGAGAGAAAATGTGATAGTGGTGTTGGTGGTGATGAGGATGCATGCTCGTAGTAGTGATGGGGGGTGATGGAAGGAATGAAGGATGGGGTGGGTTAGGATGGTGGTGATGATGAGACAATGAAGATGGAGATGAGGATGGGAGGTGGGTAGGGAGGTAATGGTTGAGGTAGATAATGGGAATGGGAACGATGATAATGGTAATGGTGGTGGTGGTGATGATAATGGTGATGAGAAAGGAGATGAAAGCAGAAATGATGATGATGATAATGATCTTGATAATAAAAAAAATAATAAAAAAAAATCATGTTAAAAAAAATGATAATGGTGATGATTGTAACAACAGAACAACAACAACAACAACAACAACAAGAACAAAAGCAGCAGCAACGAGGATAGGAATTTATGCCGGATTCGTCTGGACAGAATCAACAGGTGGAGGAGGAGGAGGAGGAGGAGGTGGAGGAGAAGGAGAAACTGATGGAAGAGGATGAAAAGAGTTAGTAATGAATTAGGAAGATGAGCTGGTGGTGGAGAAAGAAAAGGAACAAGTGATGGAGGAAGAGGAGGAGGAGGAGGAGGAGGAGGAGGAGGAGGAGGAGGAGGAGGAGAAGAAAGAGGAAGAAACGCTGGAGTTGGAAAGGAGGAAAAGGAAGAATTGGAAAAGAAGGAAGAAGTTGAAGGAGGAAGAGGAGGAGGAGGAGGAGGAAAATAAGGAATAGAAGAAGGAAGAAAAGGAAGAGTTGGAAAAGAAGAAAAAAAAAAAGGGTGGGAGAAGGAAAAGGGAGAAAGAACGGAGAAGGAAGAAAAAGAATGTTGGAGGAGGAAGAAGAGGAGGAGAGGAGGAGGAAAAGTGTGAAGGAGAAGTAATAAAAATAGCTAGCGAAAAAGAAAAAAAGTGAAAGAAGAATTAATGGAGAAGAAAATAAAGATAAAAGCTGCAGGAGGAGGAAGAAGCAGAGGAGGAGGAGGAGGAGGAGGAGGAGGAGGAGGAGGAGGATGATGCCCGACGCCCAGCAGTCTCATGTTTAAGGAGGTAAAATCTACCAGCGGTCTTCCCAGCCTGTCAATATGCAGAGCCGGTGGTGGTGGTGGTGGTTGCAGCGGCGGCCTGTTCAAGTTACCCCCCCTATCATCACCACCACCACCATTACCACCACTACCCCCTCCTCCACAACCATCGTCACCACTAACCAGCCCAACCGAGAGAGAGAGAGAGAGAGAGAGAGTGAGAGAGAGAGAGATTCAATGGTATGCCAGCCAACCTAGACCAAGACGAGTAAAGTGAAGAAAATCCTGAATGTATGAACGCACGCACGCACGCACCTACACTCTCTCTCTCTCTCTCTCTCTCTCTCTCTCTCCACCTGGAGTTGTCTTGTGTGCGCTGACAACTCTCCGCTCTCTTATCTCTCTAAAAAATATGAAAAAAAATAGCATCGGATCGGCTGTGCATTTTGGCGTCTTTTAACAATGCTTGGTGTTGGATCGTCCTCCCTCGCTGACTGGATCCGAACATCGCCGTCCTTGGATGAATAATGGGTTCTGATTCTCCTTAATTAGTTGGGCGTGTGACTCTTGTGACGGATAAATTTTCTGGAATCTATAATGAGCTTTCGTGGTTAGGCAATGACTTCATCATTATAATGGGTTTTTAGGGTCTCTGTTTCATTATGCTTCGTCTTAAAACAGGAGTGAGTTTAAAGGAACATCAAAAAACAAGACAAATAATAAGAAAAGAACAAGAGATGAAGAGGGTGTTTCATTATGCTTCGTCGTTTAACAATTGTAGTGAGTTTAAAGGAAAAGCAAAAACAAGATAAATAATAAGAAAAGAACAAGAGAAGAGCGATGAGGAGAGGAAGACAAAGGTAGATGATGAAAGGGGGAAAAAGACGAAGGAAGAATTTAAAGAGTTGAGAAGAAAAGGGATGAGGAGAGGAAGACAAAGGTAAAAGAGGAAAAAATGGGAAAAAATACAGAGGAAGAATTTAAAGAGTTGAGAAGAAAAGGGATGAGGAGAGGAAGACAAGGTAAAAGAAGAAGGGTGAAAACAGACGACGGATGAATTAAAATGAGTTAAGAAGGAAGAAAGTGTATCAAAAGTTCACTATGATGAGTTCTGAAGGTCTGTTTCACTATTTTCCTTCATTTTTTTTTTTACAGTAAAGGACGCAGCTGAATGGCAAAAAATAAACAAAAACAAAAGAAAAGCCCGCCACCACAAAGTCTAAAAAACCGATGTAAGTTTAATAAGAATGAAGGTGTGTAAATGTGTAAAATGTTTTCTCTATTATCAAAAGAAAATTAAGAACTGGCTGGCAGTGTAAAGCAACTGGTCATACTTGCCACGAGTCACCAGATGAGATGTGGGTTGCTAACTTGACGAACGCGTTTGGTGACATTTGTAGTACTTTTTCACACATTTTTCTTCGGGTGAGAGAAGATATAAATTTGGAGCATGAGTAACAAGCTTGTGTCTTTTGCGTCTGTGCCAATCGCAGGAGGAAGAAAAAACACAAACGCCGGATTTTTTTAAACGTCGCATTAGTCTTCATCAATAATGTGGCTGATTTGTCTTTTTTTTTAACCTGTTTTTCAAGGCAAGGCGTGGCTGGTTAGTTGGTTATGTTGTTTTGTATCACATTTTACGACTGAATTTATAATACATCGATTTAACTCTGTGAAAATACAACACTTCTATCTAACCCCGTCCCAAAAAATGAAGGAAAAAAGTCAAAGGAGATCAGTCTGGTTCTCATGACCGCTTTTCACATAAATGGTGCAGAAGTCTTGTCAAACTATCACTAGGCTTATAAAACTACCCATGGAAATACCTACAAACTCTATGAAATCCTTGTCAAATGTGGGTGTGTAAGCTCTGAAATTTTAGAGAATTTGGGCCTTAGTAATTTCAACGATGAAGACCTTACTTATCCACAACTCGAACTGCACCCAACTTTCCATTCCTCACCCACCCCTTACTTTTCATCACTTTTCCACTCCCTTCCTTAACAACCCTTCCATTCCTCACCCATTCCATACCTTCCACCCGTTACCCCCTCTTCCTTTGCTTTCCCACTTTTTACTCAATTCATATTTGTACTTGCATCGCAGAAAAAAGCACAATTAAGACACAAGCTAAATATTAAAGATGAAATATGAAATGCAAATCGTCAAAATAAACACTGATAACTTTTTTTTTTAATAGCATCTGATGTTTATAGCCTCAGCTTAACCTTTTTAGAACATTTCCCCCAAGTAAGTACAATTTGGGATGATGCGTTCAAACTGGCGAGCCTACTCTAATCACATGACGGCAGAAAGCGGCGCCTCAGCGAATGCCTACCCCTTGACGTGGCGTTAATTGGCGAGTTTGTTTTGGCTTGAGTTATCTATCGCGCCGCTCAGCCCTGTGACCGAGGGAAGACCAGCTTGCCTAACACCACCTAACGACACGTCGGAGGGAAGGGGGGAGGCAAGATATGTATATACCAGTGATATGTGTGTGTGTGTGTGTGTGTGTGTGTGTGTGTGTGTGTGTGTGTGTGTGTGTGTGTGTGTGCTTGCTTTTTACTGTTCAGTCCTTAAATCTAATGTTTCCAATCTAAAAAGTCTTATGTGGGTCTATGTGTCCATTCTCAAGTCTTATATGTGTCCTGCCTTTAAGTCTTACGTGTTTCTGTGTGTCCAATATTCAATTCTTATATGTGGTTGAATGTGTTCAATCTAAAGTCTTACATGTGTCCAGTCTTCAAATCGTATATGTGGTTAAATATGTCTAATCTTCAAGCTTTAGTATGTGCATATGTGTCCAAACTTCAAGTCTTACCTCTGCTTGTATGTGTCCAATCCTCAAGTCTTTTATGTAGTTGCATGTGTCCAATCTTCAAGTCTTCTCACAGCGTGTATGTGTCATCCATAAGTTTTCAACGTGCTTACATGTGTCCAATCTTCAAGTCTTCCACGTGATTCCAAGTGACCAAGTTTCAGGTCCTCCACACCCTTGTGTGCGTCCAATCTTCATGTCTTCCAAGGGCTTTATGTGTCCAATCTTCAAATTTTCTATTCGGCCTTATGTGTCCGATCTCCAAGTCTTCAATACGGCATTATTATCTGTCCAATTGTTCTCTCTAAACCTGTTCAACTTTCAACCCTATACGTGGACGCATCTCTCTATCTACACTCTTACGATCTTCTATATGTGACTTAGGTGCCGGGATCGCTAGGTTTTGCGTGAGGTTGGACCATCAGTCTCAGTCTTAAGATTACGAACGCCCATATCTGTCTACTCCTTTGCTTTACGCCCGCCTCCCTCCACCAGGGCCTGTTATTAACTCAGAGCAGGCAGGTTTGATTAAGACGTCGAATTGGCTACCTTAGGACCCCAAGTAGCAGTAGCAGTAGTAGCAGTAGTGGTGGTAGTAGTAGGTAAGTGGTGTTGGTGGTGGTAGCGGATATTCTGGACGTCAGGGGAGCGATAAGAGGGTGATGATGGTGGTGGTAGTGGTGATGAGGAAGAGTGATCGTGATGGTGATGGTGGCGCTGGTACTAGTGGTGATGAAGGTGATGGTGTAGGTGATGGTGGTGGGTCCTGTGGTGATGATAGCAGTGGTGATGGTGGTGGAATGGGTATGGAGGAAAGGAGGAGGAGGAAGAGGAAGAGGAGGAGCTTGTGGAGGAGGTACTGTATGCTCGTAGTTCTGACCGCATACACACACACACACACACACACACACGACGGGAACCAAAGAACACAAAACAAAAACAAAATCCAGAAAAAAACAAAAATGTGTGTGTGTGTGATCAGGAAGGCCACTTAGAGGGAAGACAAGGCGGTGGAAATTATAAGAATGCACTGTGATGTCTTCCGATAGATGGAGGGAGGGAGGGAGGTGTGGATGGGAGGAGGAGGAGGAGCAAGAGGTGAGGAAGATAGGATGGAAAGAGGTTCAGGGAAGAGTTGATGAATAAAAAAAGTAAAGAGAAGGGAAAGGAGAGAATGGAAGACGGTGAAAAGAGGAACATTTAGGAGCAGAGAGAAAGGGAGAGATAATAAAGGAGGAGGAGGGAAGGGGGAGGAGGAACGAGAGGTAAAGGAAGAAAAGAGGAAAGAGGTTCGAGAAAGAGTGGATGGATAAAAAGTAAAGAGAAGGGGACGGAGAGAATGGAAGAGGGTGGAAAGAGGAACCTGAGGGAGCAGAAAGGGAGAAGAGAAGGGAATTAAGGATAAGAAGAGGAGGAGGAAGAGGAGAGAAAAGAATAGATGAATGAGAGGAGCAAAGAGGAACATTTAGGAGCAGAGAAAAAGGGATAAGAGAATTGAGGATATGGAGAGAGAAGAGAGAATTAAAAAAAGATAAGCGAGAGAATGTTAGATTATCTTTCAGTAGGGAGCAAAAGGTGGAGACAAAGAGGAGGAGGAGGAAGAGGAGGAGAGAAAGCAGAATGATAGGCAAGTATTAAATGGATAAGTATTATATGATGAACAAAAAATAAATGGAGGAATGAAAGGAGGAATTGGGTATTATAGCAGTACTCTCTCTCTCTCTCTCTCTCTCTCTCTCTCTCTCTCTCTCTCAAAAGTGGCCAATACGAAGACTTTCACCATTAACATCATCATTAGTCGTCGTCGTCGTTGTAGTAGTAGTAGTGGTAGTAGTAGTAGTAGTAATAGTAGTAGTAGTAGTAGTAGTAGTAGAAGTAGTAGTAACATTTCTCGCGTCCAGCATGCGGCGTAGCGGGAAGGTTAGGCATCCGGGGCATTTCTTATCATCGTGGGAGGGGACACACACACACACACACACACACACACACGGGGGGTGGAGAGAAGGGATGCTGGATTAACCCTTACCAATCTTATCTGACCCACCCCCCTACCCCCCGCCCCCCTGGCCTTTTTGATCCCGGTAACAATGGAACACTACTACTACTACTACTACCAATAAATATAATAAATAATAACTAAATAAAATGCTAAATAACCCCAACTATTTAATGCATCTCCCCCTCCTCTCTCTCTCTCTCTCTCTCTCTCTCTCTCTCTCTCTCTCTCTCTCTCTCTCTAACGATGCTGAGACATTCCCCGTTATGTGAGGGAGCAGCCCCCCCCCACCCGAACCTCCTCCCCGTCTCCCCTCCCTCTCCCCAACCACCACCCCCTTTCTCTTCCCCTCCCCCCTCTTCCCCTCTTCCTCATGCCCACGACACTCTCCCCTCCTGCATCCTCTTACATTCTTCCCTTACCCCCCCTTCCTCCTCCTCCTCCTCCTCCTCCTCTAACTCTCTAGCAGTCAGCAAATTTATTACTGGCGTTACAATTTTTTTTCTATAATACTTTTCATGATTTTTTGTTGTCTAAATAATACATTTTTTTTTGGGGAGACCACACACACACACACACACACACACACACACACACACACACACACACACACACACACACACACACACACACACACACACAGAACACCCTCTACATCAACCCCCAACACACCCCTTCACCCCGTTCTATCACCCCATCAACCTCACTGCCTCATCTTCCCTCCCCCACACACGCCTCGACGCTATCTCCCCCCCATCTTCTCCTGCCCTAACTGATCCCTTCCCCCCTAGCCCCCCCAATACATAACTCCATCCTCCTCCACCCCCCCCCCACACTCAAACCCTCCAGCCCATAACCCATACAGCCAATTCAATACCTTACCCCCCACCATCACCACCTAGCCCATCAACTTCCTCTAACGACTGCAGTTCTTTAACCCTTCACCCACCCTATCCCATATATACACGCTATAATGCAGTTGTTAGCACGCTCGGCCCACAACTCAAGAGGTCCCAGGTTCGGTTCCAGGTTGGTGTAGGGACGTGTTGCCAGATTATCGTATCCACCATTGTATTTACCGTTTTTTAGACGCTCAACTATAGCAAAAACACACTAATAATTAAACATTTCAACGGTATCCACCATTGTGTTTGCTGTTTTTAGACGTTTAACTATAGCAAAAACACACTAATAATTAAACATTTCAACGGTATCCACCATTGTGTTTGCTGTTTTTAGACGTTTAACTATAGCAAAAAGACACTAATAATTAAACATTCCAACGGTAACTATAAATGAATGTAGTTATTGGAGTGAAGGAGAGAGTTTTTGGGTCGGAAATTGGAAAACATAAGAGGCTAAGTACGACAATTTGCTAGCGCAGGGTGGGGACGGATGGGCAGTCTCCTTACCCCTGTGCCCAATGTCGAAGAGAATTTAAACCCATTGCCTTCAGCCCCCGGACACGTAGGTTCATACTATTAAAAGCTTCGGCGCGCAAGTATACATAACTGATTAGGCTTTCGTAGGCATTTCCAGCGATACTTTTTATAGGATTTTTGGGGCATTTCCAGGGGTACTTTTTATAGGATTTTGGGGGCATTTCCAGGGGTACTTTTTATAGGATTTTTGGGCATTTCCAGGGGTACTTTTTATGACCATTTTGGCACTCAAGGATGCAAAATTGATAGGGCTTTCGTAGGATTTTGGGGCATTTCCAGGGGTACTTTTTACGATCCTTTCGGCGCTCAAGTATACATAATTGATAAGGCTTTCGTAGGATTTTTGGGGGATTTCCAGGGGTACTTTTTATGATCCTTTCGGCGCTGAAGGATACATAATTCATTAGGCTTTCGTAGGATTTTTGGGCATTTCCAGGGGTTCTTTTTATGACCCTTTTGGTAGTTCTACCCACATGCTGTCCTGAAGACTACCCACATGCTGTCCTGAAGACTACCCACATGCTGTCCTGAAGACTACCCACATGCTGTCCTGAAGACTACCCACATGCTGTCCTGAAGACCGCCCATCAACCCGGACTCTAGAGGAAGCCGTCCAAGCGAATCAAGAACGAGTTTCGGGGGGCAGCATGAGCCAATGCAAGATGGCGCCACTATAAACACTCGCCTGCGCCAGAACGGGCTGGGCCGACCATCAGGCCCCACCAGGAAGATGCCTACCGGCGCAACAGGCACCGACGTAAAAAAAAAAAAAACAAAAAAAAAAAAAAAATCTGATCCTTCTTTATCACGGACCTAAAGAAACACTGATTATAACCCAATTAAAACTCCTCTTCGGCCTCTGGAAATAGCTGATGTGAGAGTTGTAGCGTAGGCAAGGAGGATACAAGTAGGTGAATTACACACACACACACACACACACACACACACACACACACACACACACACACACACACACACACACACACACAACTCCATCCCATCTTCCGTCCCTCCCTTTCCACCCTACCACCCACTATTCCATCCGATCATCCCCTCCCTCTCCCACCCTCACGAGCCCCTCCCCCAGCACCCCCCATACAATTAAAATATTATGGGCCCCTCGCCGACAATACCTTCCTCATAAGGCCGCTAAGAGCTGGTTTCCTCGCGCCGCTCATGTATACAGATCTGAAGTTTTCTCCATGTAGGTGTTTGTGTATGTAAATTTCAAGTAGGTTGGGATGCTATGGATGGGATAGTGGCCCCGTGGTGTGTGTGTGTGTGTGTGTGTGAGAGACAGACAGACAAACAGACACACACACACACACACACACACACACACACACACACACACACACACACACACACACACACACACATGCCAAATCACACAGAGCCATCAAGGAAAAAATAAAACATTCCCAAAACGGGTCGAATTTAATGAGTTAAAATGTTCAGCACTTTACTTGAAGCCCCCCCCCCCCCCTTCCCCCTTGAACATCTGCCCCCCCTTCTAACACCTGTCTCCTTACCTCCACACACCTGCTCATCTTACCTACAACACAGCCTCCTCCTCTGTTATATCTTCTTTCCCTCCCTCGTCTTCCTCCTCCTCCTCTTCCTTTTTCCTTTTCTTCTACCTTCTTTTTCTCTTCCTCCCCCTTGACAGACGAGACTGGATCTGTAACTCAGGACAGTAAACAGATGCCCAGAATCCTCAACAGTAACTTCGCATCCGTATTCACAGTCGAGGACATCGAAACCATTCCCGAGGGCCCTGACCCGCCGAGTGAGATCACGCCCCTGGAAATTGACTCAATATGCGACCAAGAAGTAAAAAAGTACTTGGACAAACTCGACACGAACAAGTCAACGGGAGTCGACAGTTTGTCCCCGCGGTTATTAAAAGAGCTTAAACAACAAATACTTCAACCACTCACTAACATATTCAACCGGTCAGTTCAACTGAAAAAGGTCCCGGAAGACTGGAAGATGGCGAACGTAACACCGATTTTCAAAAAAGGAGACAAAAGCGTTGCATTAAACTACAGGCCCATAAGTTTGACATCAGTGGCAGGAAAAATACTCGAAAAGATTATTAGAGATAAACTTGTTAAGTTTCCAGAAAACAATAACATAATCTCCGACACCCAGCATGGCTTCAGAAACAAGCGCTCCTGCCTAACAAATTTATTAGACTTCTTCCAAGGTATATATAAGAACTGGGATGCCCACATCCCCAGTGATGTTATATACCTGGACTTGCAGAAAGCCTTCGACAAGGTACCGCACGAGCGACTCCTTAAGAAACTGCACTCGGCGGGTATTGGTGCCAATCTGATCGAGTGGATAAGAGATTGGCTCACCGACAACGGACAGCCTTCCGATTGGCTTCCAGTCACTAGTGAAGTGCCTCAAGGGTCAGTGCTGGGACCCATCCTCTTTGTCATATATATCAATGACCTAGAATCAGGACTGAAATCCACAATATCGAAATTTGCAGATGACACCAAGGTGGGTGGAGAGGCCCTCACAAAGACCGACTGCGAAATCATTCAGAAAGACCTCAATCACATTATCGAATGGTCAGAAAAATGGCAAATGTCTTTTAATGTTGACAAATGCAAAGTCATGCATATTGGGTCCCAAAATAGTAACCACACGTACATCATGAATGGGAGACCTCTGCAGGCGATGCAGGAGAAAAAGTATCTTGGAGTCACTATCAGCAGTGACCTGAAACACGCGAATCACTGTAAAAAAGCATACAACAAAGCCAACACTATGCTCGGGTTCATAGCGAGGAACTTCGAGTGTAAAACACCAGACATGATGCTTGTATAATTCCATGGTAAGACCGCACCTCGAGTAGGCAGTACAGTTCTGGTCTCCTAATTACAGAAAGGACATTGCTTTACTGGAAAGGATTCAACGACGCGCCACAAAGATGATTCCAACCTTAAGGGCTCAACCGTACGAGGAATGACTCAAGCGACTCAATCTCTTTCCACTGGAGTAAAAACGAGGGGATATTATTCAAGTCTTCATGTATCTGAAAAAGTTCAATAACGTCGATTACTCCAAATTCTTTGAACTGCAAACCAACTCAAGAACTAGAAATAACGGTTTACCCATTCAGTCGAGTCGATGTAACACAGACATTGGAAGGAGTTTCTTTTCAAACCGAGTCATCCGCCACTGGAACAATCTTCCCTCAGTAGTAAATGCGAATACCATCAACTCCTTCAAATATAGAATCGACCGTCATTTCGCTGCGTCAGGAGTAAACTGAATAACGAGGGGCTTTCATCTGCTCCTCAATATCGAGGTGCTTTCATCTGCTCATCAACCCCCAAGTGGCGGTCGAGCAGATTAAATCACCCAAGCGGGCGACCTCGTAATGAGCCAATAGGCTTTCTGTTGCCTGCATTTCCATGTTTCCTCATTGCACACCTGTCCTTTTCTCAACCACACACCTGCCTTACCTACTCTCTCTCTCTCTCTCTCTCTCTCTCTCTCTCTCTCTCTCTCTCTCTCTCTCTCTCTCTCTCTCTCTGCATTCATTAACCTGAAGATTCCTCCTTCTAATATAGTTCTACCCTTATTCAAACACACACACACAC
>NW_026110839.1:637500-682046 GCF_024679095.1 Eriocheir sinensis
TGAGAGAGAGAGAGAGAGAGAGAGAGAGAGAGAGAGAGAGAAGGAGAGACCTTTACACAAGTCTCCAATTAATCATGATAAGCAATCAGAGCCACAGGTATTTTGAGGCATACTGACAGGTAGCCCAGGTAACAAGGGGAGCTGGGGGGGACCGTTGACTGGGGGAGGGGAGGAGAGGAGGTGTGTGTGTGTGTGTGTGGGGGGGGTGAGAGGTTAAGGAAGGAAGGAGGTGTTTCAGACATATAAAAAGTTGGGTACAAATTCCTTCATCATCAGATCTTATATACCCCCATCGATGCCCCCCCTGCTGCTGCCCTTGCCTTCCCCCTACCTCCTTCCCCACCATTGCCTTCCCCAACCAGGACCACCCATGCCTTCCCTTCCTCCCCCTCAACCCTTGCCTTCCCTCCCTTCCTCACTTCCCCACCCTTACCTTCCCTTCCCCTCCCCTCACCTTCCCACCACTGCCTTCCCCAACCACGACCACCCATGCCTTCCCTAGCCTCCCCTCCCTTCCCCACTCTCCCCTCTCAACCCTTCCCCTTCCCTTCTCCTCCCTTCCCCACCATTGTTTTCCCCAACCACAACCTCCCATGCCTTCCTCCCTCTCCCTCCTTCCTCATCATTGCCTTCCCCCAACGGACGCGCTCCCTTCCCCTATTCCCTCCCCATTAGGGCCTCCTGCGTTACCCATTCCCTTCCCCTTACCTCCCCTATTACAATAAAACAATACCCATTTTTCCTGTCACCTCCTCCCTTCCCCACCTCAACCATTCCCTTCCCCAATGCACCCCTTCCTGTTTCACCCATACCCTTCCCCAACCTCCTCCCCTTCCTTCCTTCTTCCCCATATCTCCCCAACCATGACCATCCATCACGGCCCTTCCCTTCCCCTTCGACAAAAAAGTCTTCCCATTTCTCCCATCAACCCCCCCTCCCTTCCTTCCATCTTCCAATTATATTCCCCACCTCCGCCATTCCCTTCCCTCTCCCCCATCCTTACAATAAAATCCCCTTCCCACTTCTCAAATCGCCTCCTTCCCTTCCCCTCCCTCTTCCCCATCCCATCACAACCCCCACTCCTCCCACACTAAACATCCCCCTTCAATACTGCATTCCCTATTCCCCTTATGCAATCCCCTACATGTATGGGCACCCTTCACCCTCCTCCCCATTACCCCAAAGAGTTGTTCCTCCCATTCCATACAGCCCCAGCCCATACCTTCCCCACCATACCATTCTCTCTCCACCTCCATCACCATCACCACCTTCTTTTTCTCGTCCCACTAGCCATATACACCTCCTCTTCACCCCATCCTTTCTCCTCCTCCCTACCCATCCCACCTCGCATCCCCCTCCCCACCTCCCCATCCCCCTTCACGGTCATCCTAACCTTCTTCCTTTACAATCAGGTTCGTCGGTATAATTATTTAGAAAGTTCTCTGTGCCAGTAGTAGTAGTAGTAGTAGTAGTAGTAGTAGTAATAGTAGTTGTAGTAGAGGTGGTATTTGTGTTTTGTAATAATTGTTGTAAAGTTAGTAGTAGTAGCAGTAGTAGTAGTAGTAGTAGTAGTAGTAGTAGTAGTAGTAGTAGTAGTAATAGAAGTAGTAGTAGCAGGAAAAGTTTCGCTATTATTATTATCGTTGTTGGTAGTGTTAATGGTGGTGGTGGTACTGGTAGAGTTGTTGACATTGTTGTTGTTGCAGAAGAAGGAGGAAAGAAAGTAGGAAAAGGACAAAAGACGTAAGGCACACACACGCATTTAGTTAGGGAGGAGGACAGGTAAGAGGGAGAACAGGTGAGGCAGGGGAACCAGGTAACCAAAAGGTGCTGCATTATGCCGAAGCGACCCGGAATATGCAGCACAACTTTCCTGCAACTATAAGGAGAGAAAAAGGAAGAATGGGAGGAGGAGGAGGAGGAGGAGGAGGAGGAGGAGGAGGAAAGAAGGAAATGAGAATGGCGGGAATGCAAACTAAGACTAATTAATTGCTCGTATCTGCTTTCCTCCTCCTCTTTTTCCTCCTGAAGTATCCTGGATGAAGAGGAGGAGGAAGGGAAGGAGGAGGAGGAGGAGGAAGAGGTGGTGGTGGACAAGGAAAAGAAAACCCAAAATCAAGAATGGAAAGCCGGAAAAGAATATTAACTGGAGGAAGAGAAGGAGGAAGAGGAACTTTAAGAGGAGGCAACGGAGGAGGAGAAGGAAACAAATGCCAAAAAATAAACAATTGGAAAGGCGGAAAGGAAAAGTGAGGAGAAAAATAAAACTGGAAGGGAGGAGGAGGAGGAAGGGTTGGAGGGGGATGAGGAGGAGGAAGAGGAGGCGGAGGAGGAAAAGTATACCAAAAAATAAACGAAAGGGGAGGCGGAAAATAAATTAACATGAGACAATAAAATAGGAAGGTTGGAGGAGGAGGAGGAGGAGGAGGAGGAGGAAAAATATACCAAAAACAATGAAAAAAAGAAATGGGGAAAAGAAGAAAAATGACGAGGAAAACAACAAAAAAATCAAAGAAAGCAAAGAAAAATAAAACACGCAGAAAAAAAAGAACAAGATGAAACAGAAACAAAAACAACAGAAAATGGAAAGGTAAACAAAAGGTGGAAGAAAACATGAAGAAAACGAAGGTAAACAAAAAGTACAAAAAAAAAAGGAAGATAGAGAGAAAAAGACGCAGAAGAAGAAGGAGAGGAAGAAGATTAGGAAGAAGTAAAAAAGAGGAAGAAGAGGAAGAGGAGATGAGAGTAGTGACGTATAGGGATGTTGTGTCTGAGTTCCGAGTATTGTTGATGTTGTTGTTGATGTTGTCTACCTGGGATGCTGTGTCTTGAGATGAGGCTTGTTTACACCTGTGACGTGAGATGATGATGCTATTGTGATGATGTGTCTTGCTTGCCTCTGTGTGTGTGTGTGTGTGTGTGTGTGTGTGTCCCACCCTCCCTCTGTTTTTTCTTTATCTCTGCCTCCTTACCTGTATAATCCCCCCATTAAGGTACGCGCCCTCTCCCCCCCCTTTCCTACCTTCCCTCCTTCCTCCCTCCCTTCCTTCTTTCTTCTTACACGTGCGAGGATGGAATGGAGGAATGGTGAGGAGGAGGAGGAAGGAAGGTGGGAAGGAAATGCAGAGGATGGAAAGAAAGAAGGACGGAAGAAAGGAAGGAGAGCAAGAAAGATGGAATGAATGAAGGAAATGCAGTCAGGAATAAAGGAATGAATGAAAGAAGAACGGAATGAGGGGAAGAAAGAAGGCAGGAAGAAATGAAGAAAAGGAGAAAGAAATAAAGGAAGAAAATGCAGAAAGTGGAATGAAGGAAGGAAAAAAAGACAGGAAGGTAAGAAAGACAGGAAGGAAAGAAAGCAGGATGGAATTAAGGGAATGCAGAAAGGAATGAAGGGAGGAAGAAAAGGAGGAAGGAAAGACCACCACCACCACCACCACCACCTACTACCTCTATTACTGGTGGTGGTGGTGGTGGAGGTGAAAAGACAGGGAGGAGGTAGGTAAGGGGAGATGACCTTGGTAAAGATAGGTAAAGCATGCCCTGACCATAGAGATCTTCCCTCCTCCTCCTCCTCCTCCTCCTCCTCCTCCTCAGTAATTACCAACATTATCATTACCACCACCACCACCACCATCACCACCACAACAATGCAAGAACTAGCAAGACATATCACCACCATCATCATCACCACCACCACCACCACCACCACCACTCAGTAATAAACAGTACCAGCGAAGGCGACCACATTCACACCACCAGTCCACCACCACCACCACCACCACAACCACCATTCATACCACCTCCCCCCTCGCCCCCCCCACCCCCCCCCTCGCCCCCCCTCAACAAACACCGTTATGGTCTTCTTTTTGCTGCTTGTTGTATGTGTGCGTCTGAGAGAGAGAGAGAGAGAGAGAGAGAGAGAGAGAGAGAGAGAGAGGAGAGATAGTGAGAGCAATGCACTTTATGAAACCTATTAGCTATTACTCTCTCTCTCTCTCTCTCTCTCTCTCTCTCTCTCACTTTGGGGTAAGAGAGAGTACAGAGGATAATATCAGTCCTCCTCCTCCTCCTCCAAAACCAGTCAAATATTTGCCTCTCACCTGTCTTTAATTGGAAGACTGATCTCTCTCTCTCTCTCTCTCTCTCTCTCTCTCTCTCTCTCTCTCTCTCTCTCTCTCTCTCTCTCTCTCTCTCTCTCCCCTAGGGGCAGAAAGTTTTCCAGGAAGGCAAGGAGGAAAAAAATAAATTCAAGGGTAGAGGAAGTGTAGGAATTTCTCTGAGGGAGGGAGAGAGCGAGAGCAGAGAGAGAGAGAGAGAGAGAGAGAGAGAGAGAGAGAGAGAGAGAGAGAGAGAGAGGATAGAAAAGAAAAATAGGGATATAAAAAATAGGAAGCATGGAGAGAGAGAGAGAGGAGAGAGAGAGAGAGAAAAAATAGGGATATAAAACAATAGGAAGCATGGAGAGATAGAGAGAGAGAGAGAGAGAGAGAGAGAGAGGATAATGAGAGCTTAGTTGCTAGGGGAGCCAAGGACAGGTCGATCCCCCACCCCAGCCCCCCCCCTCCCCCCCTGAGAGAGAGAGAGAGAGAGAGAGAGAGAGAGAGAGAGAGAGAGAGAGAGACCCACACCCACCAGATCCACACAAAGAGAGACACACACACTCGCTCCAGGAATTAACCAACGCCTGCTGTAAATACCATTAGAGATGTAACTCCTTCTCCCCCCTTTTACCTCCCTTTCCTCCGCTATACCTCCCTCTCCCTGATCCCTCTCTCTCTCTCTCTCTCTCTCTCTCTCTCCTCCCTTACCATCTTCAAACTTTTCCTTACCAAGTTTTTTTCTCTCTATTTCCCTTCATCTTAACTTTTCTCTCCTCTCCTCTCTCTCTCTCTCTCTCTCTCTCTCTCTCTCTCTCTCTCTCTCTCTCTCTCTCTCTCTCACTAATCCTATTCTGTACCTTATCTATCCTTAATTTTCTACCCCTCCGCCTCCTCCTCCTCCCTATTCCTATCCCTTTATCTACCTCATCGCCCGTCCCCTTCTTCCCTATCCTTCCCTATCCTCCCTTCCCCATTCCCTCTTTTCCATCCCTTTTTTTATACCCTCTCTCTCTCTCTCTCTCTCTCTCTCTCTCTCTCTCTCTCTCTCTCTCTCTCTCTCTCTCTCTCTCTCTCTCGTCCCCAGTGCCCTCACCGCCGCACGATCATCCTGGGGTTTGGTGATGATGGTGGTGATGGTGATGATGGTGGTGATGAAGGAAAAAAAATAAATGAAGCGTCTAAGAAACTAGTCGGGAACAAACTCGTTTCATTGTACTCGTTTCTTTTTTTTTTTTTTTACTTTTTTTTTGCCTTTTTGTCTATTGATGATGACGATGATGATAGTATGAATAAGAGAAAGAAGAGAGAGGAAGAAGAAGAGGAGGAGGAGGAGGAGGAGGAAGTATAAAAACGTTAAAAATAAAAAATAAATAGGAAAATGGAGAAAAAGAATGATGTTAATAATAAAAAGAATAAGAATAAGAGGAAGAAGATGAAGAGGAAAAAGAAGAGGAGGAGGAGAAAGAATAAAAATGATAAAAAGAATACAAATAAGGGAAATGAAGGAAAAAAGGATGATGATAAGAAGAAGAATTAGAGAAAGAGGAAGATGAAGAGGAAAAAGAAGAGGAGGAGGAGAAAGAATAAAAATGATAAAAAGAATACAAATAAGGGAAATGAAGGAAAAAAGGATGATGATGATAAGAAGAAGAATTAGAGGAAGAGGAAGAAGAAGAAGAGGAGGAGGAGGAGGAAAAAGAATAAAAACGAGATAAAAAGCATAAAAATAAGGGAACTGAAGAAGAAAAATATGATGATGATAATAACAACAAGAAGAAGAGGAAGAAGAGGAGGAGGAGGAGGAGGAGGAGGAGGAATAAAAAGGAGAAAAATAATAACAAAGAAGAAAAATAACGATAATAATAAAAATAATAATGAGGAACAAAAAAAAAAAAAAAAAAAAAAAAAAAGAGGAGGAAGAAGAAAAAAAATAAGGGGAAAAAGAAGAAAAAAAATGAAGGAAAACAAAGAAGAAAAAGAAGCAATATAAGTGTCATTTTTATCATTTCTATTATTACTATTACTATTATTATTATTATTATTATTATTATTATTATTACTGGTTCTTAGACAGCAAAAAAAAGGTACAACTCTCTTACCTAAGCAACGACGATTCCCCCCCTCCCCCACGACACACACACACACACACACACACACACACACACACACACACACACACACACACACACACATGGACATAATCGCTGCAGCATCAGGCGTGTTCAATGACTGAGAATAATCCATGAGTGTGTTTAATTACCTGTCTCCATGCATCACCACCACCACCACCACCACCACCACTGTCCCTGGCGCCATCATCTCCATCACTACCTCTGTTACCTGGCGCCACCCATCACCACCACCATCACCACCAGTGTTATATTACTTCCACCACCACTACCCCAAAAACATCACCATCACTACTGTATACCACCATAGCGATCACTACAGCAACATCATCACAATTACCTTTTACAAACATCATCACCACCATCACTATCACCACAACCTCCTCACCAGTGTTATATTACCCCCACCACCACCACCGCCCAAAAACATCATCACTATCATCACCATTACCGCCACTACTGTACACCACCATAGCCATCACTACAGCAACATCATCACCACCACCTCACCAGTGTTGCATTACCTCCACCACCATCGCTATCCCTACTACTAATGCAAAAACATCATCACCACCACCATCATCCCCACCACTACTGTACATCACCATAGCTACAGCAACATCACCATTATCTTACACAAACATCATCATCACCACCACCACAATTACCATGACCACTCTTACCTTCACATCACCACCACCACCATCACCACCACCACCACCACCATCACCACCACCACCATCATCATCACCTCCACCATAACCTTCACCCCATCACCATTTTTAGCTACATACTGTACATCAGGAGGAAGTCATCACCACCTCACCACCAGCATTTCATCACCATCGTCATCATTAATATTATCTTTATTACTAACATTCAAGTAGGAAAAGAGTTGGAGGATCTTGCGTATAAGTTGTAATCATTCCTTTTCACCAAAAATAAATAAATAAATAAAATAAATAAATAACATGCAAACCGGATGTTGAGTCTATGGAGAACATAAGAGTTGTAAAAAAAAAGTATGTAATTTGTTTTATTTCACCTTATTTACCTGTGTGTGTGTGTGTGTGTGTGTGTGTGTGTGTGTGTGTGTGTGTGTGTGTTTTAAAATATAGTTCAGTGTGCTTTATAGATGTCAAGTGTTTTAGTTATTTTTGTTTGTTTGTTTGTTTGTTTGTTTATAACGTGTTTCTTGTGTGTTTCATTCGTTGTATGTGCTGTATGTTTTATGGTCCTTAGTGTTTTTATTACATTGTACGTATTCTGCGCTTTTGTTTAGTGTATATTTTCATTCATTCATTTCATTCTGTGTGTGTGTGTGTGTGTGTGTGTGTGTGTGTGTGTGCGCTGGGGGTCATTTCAGCGGCCGGTCCCTCGTGCTGTCAGCCTGGCCGGGCCCTCACGCTGGGTACACGGACCCCTCGGCACGTGAAGGGTCGGGCGGGGACAGGGGCGACGCAACGGACTCCCGGGATTTGGGTGGAATTCTAATTTGCATTCACTTGGGGATTCTTAGTTTAGGGTCGTGTTAGTTTTGCAAGATTATATATCGTTGTAGATTTCCTTACTGTATATCACTCAACGTATGCATTTGTACCTTTAATTTACTCCGAAGATTTGGGTATAATTCTAACTTGTATTTTTTTATCGATCCTGTTAATTTATTGCAAGACCTACCTACGTTGTTGATTTTCTTGTTGTTCATCACTAAATTTATACTTAAGCTGAAGTCTTAATCAACACCCTTTAAACGCTCCCCGACAAGCCCGTTACAGCTTGACTTTGGGTATTACTTCAATCTATACTTATTTACCGAATCTGTTTATCTTAATTCATGATATTGCTAGAGTATTGTAAGACTGACGTACGGTAACTTCCTTCTAAGATTTTGGTATAATTCTAGTTTGTATTAATTTATCGCTTTTTTTTTTTTACAGCTAAGGAAACAGCTCAAGGAAAAAAAAAAAAAAAAAAAAAAAAAGCTATTCGCTGTTCCATTCCATTTGCAGGATTCAACACCGTTACTGATTCCCTTGCTCTGTGTCCCTCGACTAATACATTCAAAGCTTGGATATGGCAGCTTTAGGACCTTCTCTTTCAGCCACTCCTCTTCAATCTTTTCAGGGGCAGTAAGTAACGAGATCTGTGTGTTTTTTTTCATTATTGCTTTTTTTGTTTTAAGCCCTTGATGTCTCCTTTGCTGTAAAAAAAAAATGCAGGAGTGGGCTGGACAAGAAACTTAAGTGTGTTGGCCCCATGGTACACAGGAGCGTCTGAGCTCTATGGGACAGCTTGCTACATATTCATCACTCCTCGACATGCCTTCCTTTTCAGTCCAGAAGTAACTGAGCCATTTTTGTCATACTTCCTATACGTGAAATTCATTATATCATTACTGCTATCATCATCATCATTATTCTCGTTCACGTCTGGCCCTGCAACGGAGCCTATTGACACGCCTTTTTCTATCTATTTATCTTTATCAATCTATCTAACACATACATTTCGTTGAGATTCTGTATTTTGTGATATTTTGTGACCCGTCCGCACTCCCCATTCCTCTAGTCAAACCATTTCTAATAGTCTGTTTGGGCGTTCGATTCCGCGGGTCCTTTCCTCCCCTCTGCTCTGCCACTCAAATCTCTTCTTCTCATACGTTAGCTATGGGTAAAATATTAAAGAAAAAAAAACGGTGTTGGGACTGTGTGGCAGAGCAGAGGGGAGGAAAGGACCCGTGGAATCGAACGCCCAAACGTACTATTTGAAATGGTTTGACTATAGCAGTAGTTGAACCATTTGGGTGTGATACTCTACGCATAACATTCGCATTATTATTAGTTTTTATTTGGGTGTGATATTCTAAGCATGACATTCGTATTTGTTATCATTTGTTTTTATTTGGGTGTGATATTCTAAGCATGACATTCGTATTTGTGATCATTTGTTTTTATTTGGGTGTGATATTCTAAGCATGACATTCGTATTTGTTATCATTTGTTTTTATTTGGGTGTGATATTCTAAGCATGACATTCGTATTTGTGATCATTTGTTTTTATTTGGGTGTGATACTCTAAGCATGACATTCGTATTTGTTATCATTTGTTTTCATTTGGGTGTGATACTCTATGCATGACATTCGTATTTGTCATCATTTGTTTTTATTTGGGTGTGATATTCTAAGCATGACATTCGTATTTGTTATCATTTGTTTTTATTTGGGTGTGATATTCTATGCATGACATTCGTATTTGTCATCATTTGTTTTTATTTGGGTGTGATATTCTAAGCATGACATTCGTATTTGTTATCATTTGTTTTTATTTGGGTGTGATATTCTAAGCATGACATTCGTATTTGTGATCATTTGTTTTTATTTGGGTGTGATATTCTAAGCATGACATTCGTATTTGTTATCATTTGTTTTTATTTGGGTGTGATATTCTAAGCATGACATTCGTATTTGTGATCATTTGTTTTTATTTGGGTGTGATACTCTAAGCATGACATTCGTATTTGTTATCATTTGTTTTCATTTGGGTGTGATACTCTATGCATGACATTCGTATTTGTCATCATTTGTTTTTATTTGGGTGTGATATTCTAAGCATGACATTCGTATTTGTTATCATTTGTTTTTATTTGGGTGTGATATTCTATGCATGACATTCGTATTTGTCATCATTTGTTTTTATTTGGGTGTGATACTCTATGCATGATTCGTACTAATATCGTTAGTTTTTATTACCATCATTATCTTCCTCCTTATTCTCGTTCACGGCTTCCCCTGCAACGTACCCTATTTCCTCGCCTTTTTCGGGGCGCGCCACACGATACACCCAAGTACCGTGGGAACCAATACCCCCCAGAAGGCCGGCCAGCACCTTGCAAGCACCTGGTGACTGAGTGTGTGTAGTGTAGAGGGGTGGTGTGCATTTTGGGTAAAGGCGTCTGATATTCACCCATGGTCTGATTACATGATGGACTCGTGATCACCAGCTAATACCCTTTTTGAGCTCAAGAGGACCGATCTATGGGTACTGCTGGGGCCTCACACACCTCACCTTCCCCATCCTCCTTGTTAACAGGTGGAGGGGGGGGGGGGTGCAGAAATCGCTCCTGTCAGTGGTCTGGGTGTCACTCGATGTTAGTCTGGTAGGTGACAAGCCAAGGTGGTGTCCAATGACCTATGAAGCGGTGTGTGTGTGTGTGTGTGTGTGTGTGTGTGTGTGTGTGTGTGTGTGTGTGTGTGTGAGCGCGCGCATAATGTTCTATGATATGATTGATTGGAGTGTTAATAGTTTTGTGATACTTCAAATATTTTCTGTCACTTTTTCCTTCTTCTGAACTCAGCATTCATCACTACTTTACCTACAACGGTACATTTGGGTCACTTTTTTGAGTTTTCTTTTATAAGTGTGAATACTACTACATTTACGACTATGACCAGCGACACTATTATTTTTTGGGTGCATTTTTTGGTCACTTTTTTCCCCCTCTTTTCACATATTCTGTCGACCTAAAATATAGTCACAAAACGAAATAATGAACCACCAAGTAATTTCGGCATGAGTCCTGAACCCTAGTAGCCCTGGGTCATATATAGCTCGCCCCTGGCATGACTAACCTCACCGTCACCACCAAGCAGCACCAGACGAGACCCTTACAGCATCACACACACACACACGCCAGACACGAGGAAGGCTGGGAGTGCCACGCGACGACCACCACCACCACCACGAATATGAGGTCTTTCACTGATGACACTTCTGCTGACTAACTGGCTGTAACGTGTGTGTAGATGTGTAGATGGGCAGAGAAGTATAGATAGACAGGGAGAGAAAACGTAACGGTATAGTGAGTAGAGGGAAAGGGAGATAGAGGAGGAGGAGGAGGAGAAGGAGGAGGAGGAAAAGGAGGACTTATATTGAAGTGAAAGACAACAGAAAGCCTTTAAGCGTATGAGGGTTTTGGAAGTATGCACACTTATCGGAGGAGGAGGAGGAGGTTGAAGGAGGGAAAGTGGGAGGGACAGAGAGAGAGTTCGGAGATAATAGTAACATAAGAACCAGGAGTGAATGACGCATAATTTCAGTGACGCCGAGCGAAAAAAATATATAAATAATAAACACACATACCAATTTTCAGCCGCTGCCGCTTCCCTTTCCTAACTTGTTTGTATGCTGGGGTAGGTCAGTGCTGGGCGGATTTACCTGCCAAAACGGGGCTGGCTGAGCACTGATGGCGATTATAAAGCGGACGTCGACCGTCTCCGAATCCACCTCCACCTACAACTCCACCTCCACCACCACCATCATGGTTACTACGTCTGGCATCACCGCCGAAACTAGAATGAACCCAACCTCTAAAAATAGTAAATATAAACAAAATAAATAAATAAATAAAGAAAGGAAGGAAAGAAAACAGCGTCATATTCTTCCCCCCCCCCCTCCCCTCCACCCCCCCAAAAAAAAGTATAAATAAAATAAATGAATAAAAGATAAAAAAAGCATCACCATAACCACAACCACCACTACCACCACCGCCGCCACTTGCATCACCACCAAAATTAGAATATCACCACATCCCCCCGAAATATAATAAATAAATAAGAGCATCACAATTACCATTACCTTTTCATCACCACCATCACACCAATCACCACCAAAAACTAGAACACCCTAACCTCCAAAATAAGTAAATAATAAAGTAAATATGTAAATAAAGTAAAAAAGTACATCAATAAAACCATAAGAAAACATTACCACCACCACCATCAATACTAAAATAATCTCCTCTCCTCGAAAAATGAAAAAATAAATGCTGTGAATGTCAATACGATCAATACAATCAAGAAGAGGTTGGATACATTCGTGGGTAGTGAGGTTAGGTGAGGTTAGGTTTACAGGAGCAGCCTTGTATAGCCCCACCGGCCTCCTGCAGACTCCGCGCGTTCATAAGTTCTTTTGTTTATGAGTAAATAAATAAAGAAATAAAATATAACATCACCATAACTAAGGATCATAACCATTATCTTTGCATCATCACTAACTCACACAATACCTTCGTCGTCACCACCACCACCACCACCGCCACCATCACCACACATCCATGCAAAAACCTCCACATTACCACCATCACCAACCTCACCACCACCACCACCATAACAACAGACACCTTCTCTCCTCCTCCACCACCACCACCACCACCTCCACCTCCTCCACCTCGGTAATATGACACGCGCACACAACAACGAGTAGTGGGTCGAGTGTCTGGGTGGAGGAGGAGGAGGAGGAGGAGGAGGAGGAGGTGGTGGAGAAAGGGGAGGGGAGCACCGAACACCACAGCCAAGCAAGCACACACACACACACACACACAAACGCACACACTCACACATACACCAGACACATACCCAGACAGACAGGCAGGCAGGCAAGCAGGCGGGCAAGCAGACAAGTAGGAGGGTAGGCTGGGCAGGAGGAGCTCTCTCTCTCTCTTTCTCTTTCTCTCTCTCTCTCTCTCTCTCTCTCTCTCTCTCTCTCCCCACCCACACACACACACACACACACACACACACACACACACACACACACACACACACACCGCCATTATATACATGATACACATTACACAGGGTTCGATAAGTCTAATGAGTATGTGAACTGATCAGTTTGTTGAGTGGCAAAAAGTGGTCTATATTTTGCTCCAGCTCTGGATTTTCTGCTACCACCACCACCACCACCACCACCATGCACCATCATCGTCTGCAGCACCACCACCACCAGCAACACCACCACCACTAACTCCTCTTCCACGGCCTGCCACTACACACGCATTTTCTTTTACCTATTAAAGCATCTTAGGCGTGATTTAGTGTATGTGGTAGTGGTGGTGATGCTGTCTCTTGATCTCGGTCTCGTTCTCTCTCTCTCTCTCTCTCTCTCTCTCTCTCTCTCTCTCTCTCTCTCTCTCTCTCTCTCTCTCTCTCTCTCTCTCTCTCTCTCTCTCTCTCCTAATAAAGTTGAGAATTACTTTAAAGACAGAGGGGAAATGAGAGTAATGGAAGGAGGAAAGTAGAGGAGGAAAAGAAGGAGGAGGAGGAGGAGGAGGAGGAGGAGGAGGAGGAGGAGGAGAATGCAAGAATGAACAGGGAGGATGAAGAGGAGGAAAAGTGGCAGAAATAGAAGCACGAAGAGAGCGATCCTATGGAGGAGGAGGAGGAAGGGGTAGAAAAATATTGTGGATGGAGGGAAGAGGAGGGCTTTAGATTGGGTTATGGTGGGAGGGAGGGCCAGGTAGAAGGAGGAGGAGGAGGAGGAGGAAGATCACGTGAGAGGGGAAGAGGGGGTGAGGGGGGAGGATATGACAAGAACATAGTCAGGCGCAAGTTTAGTGACCCTGAACGGTGATTGGCGGCGAGGGTAGGCACCACCATCCATGCCCTTCACCACACCATCACCACCACCACACCATGCACACACCATTACCACGCCAACCACCTCCACTCTGTCATCCATCCCCATCACCGTCACCAACATCAACTCTCCTCACCCATACCAGCACCGCAGCCTCCCATGCCACAGCCCACAAGACTTCCCCCATCACCATCCTCCCTCACCCCAACTATAACGCCCCTCCGTCTGCCCCACACCAATAATAATCACACCGCCACCACAACCTCCTCTATACAAATACGTAGCCACAAGTTTCCCCAGCTTCCCAACCCCCCTCCGGGCCTCCCCTCTCTTCCCACCCCCACCTCGATGCTGCCCCCCCCCTCCTCCCTTCCCCCTCACATCTTCAGCTCTTAAAGCAGGATGTTTAAGGGGCATTTACAAGCTATTATCTCAAAGTAGGTTTTGAGAAAAATGATTGAAAATCGACATTTTTTTTTTTTTACGAGGGTGAATATTCTCACCAGTCAAGTCGATAAAAACTCCGGCCTGGCCGCCGCTGGACGGAGCACCGCCTGGCCTTCGATGGCGAAAATGTCGATTAGGAAAACTCTCCAGTTATTATTTTTTTTCATTCCATAACTTTGAGGCTTTATGGGGAAAATCAAATCTCTCGAACCTCTCGAGACATTTTCCAGTGCGTTGTAAGGCAGTGGCCAGCCCTGAGTGTGTGCTACATATCTCCGCCGCTGCCGAGGAAGCTAATGGTTGTTTATGTGTGCCGGCGCCCCAGCTGGTACTGCAACGCCAAGATATTGGACAACAAAAGTACGATAAAAGAAAACAAGGATAAATAACAATCAGTGTTCTCTACTTCAAAAGGAGGGAACAAAAAGCCCTGCGAGAGGGTGAGCCAGCGCGATGGTTAGGGCCGCCCGGCACGCAAGGCAGCTCGTGGCTGCGGTGCATGGCTTTGTTGCCTGCTCCTGGAGGACTGTAGCCAGGCTGGCACCATCACCCGCCCCCCTGGGACGCCCGGCCCCTGAATCACCCCGGCTACAACGATTACCTCTCTCCCGCAGGTGCTAAATAGGTAATCGTTTACCGGCCACCGCGGCCATACACGCCGCACGGACACCGACACAGGGCCGGCCACTGACTGCTGGGGCCGCCCGCGCCGCGGGGCAGGCTGTGCCTCGTGTGCCACCAATGGGAAGTTTGTCAGGGCGACACCGACCACAAGGGCCGTGCACGGGTCCGCGGCGGGGCGGCCTCCACCTGGTGCACGGATGACGGCTGGCCGCTGCTGCCGCCGCTGCTTATCGGGGACTCGAGGAACATTTCTCATGGCTATCATGTTCGCCATCATTTTTCTTGTTGATCAGGTGAAAGGTTGGTGCTGGGCAGGACCCCCGAACATGGGACGCTTGCCCCCTGCATCCCCGACACCCCCCGCCCCTGCTCGGCGGGCGGCTGGCAGCCGGCGAGCCCCTGGAATGTAAACACGGACACGGCCGGGCGGGAATCCCAGACGGAACAACATAGAAAGAAGCGGCGGCGGCGGCGAGGTTTGCTGGCCGTGCACGAGCCGCTGGTGGCGCGCCTCTACAATAGGGGCGGCGAGGCGGCGGCTAATGATCGGGGCGCTATACATGTTGAGTCACTGGCCGCGGCGCTGGAGGATGTTAATACCAGGCTGCCCACAGGAAGGAGGAAGAACAGCTCACTCACGGCGAGTGACCTTTCATAGCCCCCTCTCTCTTGGTAACCTTGTTTGCCACCTTCCGAAATAAACTAACAGCGCTGTCACGTCATCACCACCACCACCACCACCACCACCTGGGCACCTGCTGGGAACACACTGATGACCGGGACTGTACTAGCGAGGAAGTCATTCAGATCCTCTCACTCAGCCTTCACTCGCGTCAGTTCATATCACACCAACAGAGTCAAACCAAAGGGAACTTACTCTCTTCACAGTACTGCAAGACCATGAGACCTGTAAAGTGTGTGTGTGTGTGTGTGTGTGTGTGTGTGTGTGTGTGTGTGTGTGTGTGTATTCGTTTTTGCTCTGCCATGAATTTTATGTGCCTGAAGATGCTTTAAAAAAATGTCCTTCGGATCAACCGCCAAGCACCACCACCACCACCACCACCACCACCATCATCATCATCAGCAGCAGCACACACAGGAGGAGGGTCGGCCGGCATCATGCGCTGAGACATGGGCGGGCGCGATAAGGCTTTATGGGATGAAAGAGCAGACGCGAGCAGGAGATACGCTCACTACAAGTACAAATACATAGCAAGCATGGGCGGCACATATCTTTTGTGGAGCAGATAACGGGCAGGCCACCGAGGCGTAACAGGGGCGGAGGGAGGGCAGGTGGCGGACACAAAACCAGACTGAGAGACGAGATCCACAAATTTGCCTGGAAGGATGGCACGGGATAACAGCGGAAGATCACAGTGCAGAAAATTGGAAGAGGCCTGCGTTGAGGACTGACCCGACCAAACTGTAGTGATGATAACCCTCGCAAGCATCCAAATGGAACCTGGGACGAATTTTATCACCCTGTTTGCAGGCAAGATATTGGACAGTATTATACTACTCTCCCGCCATTACCATCTTTGTTGGCTGGCAATTTACCCTCACCCTGCCCGGCCGCACACAGGAGGGACGTAAGACCAATATAGCGCCATGTTTATTGAGGAAAAGACGCGGTAATGTTTCTATAAAGTGCCGCTGAAGTGACTGCTATGCCCGCTCGTTATAGCCGCCGCTGAGCACCTGTAGGGGTATAGGTGTGCTCCTCGTCATCATAAAGGCCATCCAAAGTTATGTTTATTGAGGAAAAGGCGCGGGAATATGGGTACCGATTTGATATGGTGGTCTCAAGGGGTAGTTATGCTCGCCGCTGGCACCATTGAGATCAAACCGCTTCCCTCTCTTCCCTTTCCTTCCCTTCCTTTCTATTCTTCCTTCAGGGCTCGATTCCTTACCTTCCCTTTCAGTCCCTTCCTTAATATCTCGTCTCCCCTTCTCTTTCTTCTTCGTTTATTTTCCTTTTTCTTCCCTTCCGACCCCTTTCACTCCCTTCCTTAGTAGCTTTCGTCTTCCCTTCTCTTCCCTCCCCTTTTAGTTTTCCTTTCCTTTCTTTCTCTCCTTCTCTTCCTTTTTGTTGCAGTCCATCCCTCTCTCTCTTCCTACCTTCCCTTTTCTCCTTCCCTCCCCTTTTAGTTTTCCCTTCCTTTCTTTCTCTCCTTCTCTTCCTTTTTGTTGCAGTCCATCCCTCTCTCTCTTCCTACCTTCCCTTTTCTCCTTCCCTCCCCTTTCAGTTTTCCTTTCCTTTCTTTCTCTCCTCTTCCTTTGCGTTCCTTTCCATCCCACCTCTCTTCCTCCCTTCCTCTCTCGTACCTTTCTTTTCCTTCCCTCCCCTTTCCTTCTCTCCTTCCTTCCTTTTTGTCGCCTTCCATCTCCCTCTCTCTTTTCCTTCCTTACTCTCCTGTACCTTTCTTTTCCTTCCTTTCCTTTCCTTCTCTCCTTTCTTCCTAAACCTTCTCTTCCTCCCTTCCTCTCTTGTACCTTTCTTTTCCTTCCCTCTCCTTTCCTTCTCTCCTACCTTCCTTTCTGCTGCCTTCCATCTCCCTCTCTTTTCCTTCCTTCCACCCCAGCAGTCCCTTCCCTCCCTCCCTCAGATGCAGGAAGGCCCATCTCATCTCCGGGACGCTGGGCTGGGCAGGGCCGGGTGACCTCCGTGACAATAATCTTAATACTGCCCGGTACAAGTGGGCCGCCGTGCACCCTTTGACAAGATCCTGTTCAGCCGGAGATTAAGGAAAACAAATGTGCTTCGCTACCGTCCCCCGCCGCCGCCGCCATCAATTACTTTTTCTCCTTCCTCCTCGCAGGACGCGCGCGCACTCATGGGGATCATTTGTTTCTCTGCCCAAGGATTCCTGAAAACATGGTCTGGGGGTGGGGTGAGGTGGGGGACAGGTGGGGGTGCTAAGGGAATGGCGACTGACTGGCTGGCTGGCTGGGTGACTTGTACACGGGGAAGGAGGGGAGGAGAAGGAGGGGGGAAGGGGAGAGGGAGGATGAGGGGGAAGGGAAGGAGGGGAGCTGTTGGTAACGTGTGGGGGGTGAGGGAGAGAGGTAGGAGTTGCTGGGGTGTGGGAAAGGAAGGGAAAGGAGGGGGGAGCTGTTGGTAACGTGCTTGGGGTGAGGAGAGAAGTAAGAGCTGTTGGGTATGTGAGAATGAGGGAAAGGGGGGGGGGGGGAGGGATGCTGCTGGTTACTGTGTGAGAGAGGGGGGGGGGGGGGGGAGTAAAGGATCGGGGTATGGGAGAATGGGGGTAGTGTTGGGGCGGCGGAGAAGGGGGGTAGGGGGGTTAGTGTGGGGGGGGTAATAGCTGGGGGAATGATGGAATGGGGGAAGGAAGTGATGGGGAGGAAGGGGGTAGGGAGCTGTTGGTAATGTGTATGGGGGGAGGATTAAGAGGGGGTAAGAGCTGCGGGCATGATACAATGGGGGAAGGGGGTGATGGGGAGGGAAGGGGGAGCTGTTGATTACGTGTATGGGGGGTGGGGTGGAATGGGGAGTAGGGGCTGTGGGTGAGGGGGAATGAGGTGGGGAGTGATCTTTTTATTCTTCCTTTCCTTTCCTTCTCTCCTTCCTTCCTATGCCTTCTCTTTCTTTGCGTTCATTTCCATCCCTCTCTCTCTTCCTCCCTTCCTTTCTTGTAACCTTTCCTTTCCTTCCCTTTTCTCCTTCCCTCCCCTTTTAGTCTTCCTTTCCTTTCCTTCTCTCCTTCCTTCCTATGCCTTCTCTTCCTTTGCGTTCCTTTCCATCCCTCTCTCTCTTCCTCCCTTCCTTTCTTGTAACCTTTCCTTTCCTCCCTTTTCTCCTTCCCTCCCCTTTTAGTCTTCCTTTCCTTCTCTCCTTCCTTCCTATGCCTTCTCTTCCTTTGCGTTCCTTTCCATCCCTCTCTCTCTTCCTCCCTTTCTCTCTTGTAACCTTTCCTTTCCTTCCCTTTTCTCCTTCCCTCCCCTTTTAGTCTTCCTTTCCTTTCCTTCTCTCCTTCCTTCCTATGCCTTCTCTTCCTTTGCGTTCCTTTCTATCCCTCTCTCTCTTCCTCCCTTTCTCTCTTGTAACCTTTCCTTTCCTTCCCTTTTCTCCTTCCCTCCCCTTTTAGTCTTCCTTTCCTTTCCTTCTCTCCTTCCTTCCTATGCCTTCTCTTCCTTTGCGTTCCTTTCCATCCCTCTCTCTTTCTTTTCCTTCCCTCCCCTTTCCTTCCGTTTTGTTGCTTTCCATCTCCCTCTCTCTCTTCCTTCCACTCACGCTTGTATTCACCTTCACACCCCCACCCACCCCCACCCCCTTCACCCATGGTCCTCCAGTAAGCAGAAACATATACCAAGGACGAGTCAGGCTAAACGTACGTCTGGGTGAATGGCAAAGACCCCAAGCTGGCTACTGGTTACTGTCTGGCTGGGTGAGTGTGGCCATGGGTGTTGTGGAGGGCTGGGTGGCTGAGTGGCAAGTTGTCTGGGTGTCTGGGGGTGGCGTGTGTGGGTGTGGTGGGGTGGGGTTAGGGGGAAGGGTTATGGGTTTTGTTTTCTGCCTCTTCTTCTATAATGAAACGAAACTGAAGGACAAAACGACTCACTACCTCTTAAACTACTCTACTCACTATCGCCTCTCTCTCCTCTTACTATTCCTCGCACTCTCCTGGTCACTATCTTTCCTCTTCCTCCTCTCACTACCTCTTGAAATCTCCTCTTCACTACCTCTGAACTCTCCTCACTATCGCCTCTCTCTCCTCTTACTATTCCTCGTACTCTCCTGGTCACTATCTTTCCTCTTCCTCCTCTCACTACCTCTTGAAATCTCCTCTTCACTACCTCTGAACTCTCCTCACTATCGCCTCTCTCTCCTCTTACTATTCCTCGTACTCTCCTGGTCACTATCTTTCGTCTTCCTCCTCTCACTACCTCTTGAAATCTCTCTCTCTCTCTCTCTCTCTCTCTCTCTCTCTCTCTCTCTCTCTCTCTCTCTCTCTCTCTCTCTCTCTCTCTCTCTCTCTCTCTCTCTCTCTCTCTCTCTCTCTCTCTCTCTCCTCTCTCACCTCCTGCTCACTATCTTTCCTCTTCTTCCTCTTTTCTCTCTCCTCTCACTACTTCTTGACTTTCCTCCTCACTATCTTCTCCTTTCCTCCTCACTATCTCCTCTCCTCTTCCTTATCCTCATCTTTCTCCTTTCACTGTCTCTGGAACTCTCCTTCTCACTATCTTCTCCTCTTCCTCCTCTTTCTCCTATCACTATCTCTTGAACTCTCCTACTCACTATTTCTCACCTCTCCTCTTCCTCCTCTCACTATCTCCTGAACTCTCCTCACTATCACTTCTCTTCCTCATCTTTCTCTTCTCATTATCTCTTGAACTCTCCTACTCACTATCTTTCACTCTCCTCTTCCTCCTCCTCCTCTCCTCACTATCTCTTAACTTTCCCCATCTCCTTCCTTCTCCAAAGCAACAGGACAAAGCGACTCTCCACCTCTAACCTTCTTCAATAAGCTAGAGTGTTCGTTGTTCAGAGGTCATACAGTCCACAAACATATAGAGAGAAAGGGTTAAGGCTTTGATATCACCTAGACCTTCCCTTCTGTTGCAATAACTCGAAAGTTTCCTGCTCTCTGCTCCTTTAATCCCAGTAGTGAAGGCATGCAGGTGAGGTGGTGTGAGGGTCCTATATATATAAGTTAGCCCGAGAAAATAATTACACACTCTTTATAAAATGCGAGAGATACACGCTTCCATTATCATCACTCTCTCTCTCTCTCTCTCTCTCTCTCTCTCTCTCTCTCTCTCACTAAGCAGACAGGTAGGTGATGCAACATATATACATTATTACGAGGAAGAGGAGGAGGAGGAGGAGGAGGAGGAGGAGGAAGGGGAGAAGGGAGGTATGGGTAAAGGAGAAGAGGGGGGAAAGGGGAGGGGGGTAAGCCGATCTTTCTTTGCAATAATCACGTTTTTGTAATCTTTAAATCTTCTCAAAACCTTCCGCGCACATCTCTCTAAGGGCAGAATTATTACGGACAGACAGAGCAGGTAAAGGAGGCGGTGCGCTTCATCACGAGGGAACTGTATGCGCCCCCCCCCCCCTTACCCTCCCTAACAACCCCTAGTCAGCACCCCTTTTGAACTGAACAAGACACACGCGCACGCTTCAATGATCCTCAAGTTTCCTCTCCTCTTTGTCTGTGTCTATATCAGGGGTGTGGAGTCGGAGTCGGAAAAGTTTAACTAAGACTCCCCACCCCTGGCCTATATATAAGTAGTGAGAAGAGGCACCGAATTCCATCTTTCAGCGAGCGAGGTTTATGGTCTTCATCACGTGGGGAAAAGGGTAAGTGTATCCGCGGTCTTCCTTTGAAATCAAGAGGAGAAACGTCTTTTTAAATCTTATCAAAAAACGTTCCTCTAATCCAGTGCTTCTGAAACTGGGGGGCGTTGGTAATTTCCAGGGGGGAGGGGGCGCGAGGCGAGGGAAAAGTTGGAATTTCTGTTGTTGGAATATCTGGTAATGAGAGAGTGGGCTAATATTAATATGCAAGGGCGTAATCTTTAAGAACCCATTCCTGGAGGAGGCGCTGTAGTAAGAAGTTAAAAACCACTGCTCCAGACCCCCCAAATGAAGCAGAGTTTGGAAAGTTTCGTTTAGTCGGCGCAACATCTGTGGTCATATGCCGGAATGAAGTAAAGAAATTCGTCCTTATATAAATGATAGAAACTCTTCCCTCTCCATAACAAAGGCAGGCACAACACCCCGACCCCCGACAGGCAGGTGAGACGAGAAAAAGTTGGAAAGTTTCGTTTAGTCGGCGCAACATCTGTGGTCATATGCCGGAGAGAGACAGAAGGGGAAGGAATTATAGGAGAAGGGAACAGACCCCAGGAGACGGGACACAACCCCTGATTAATACCTGATACCCATTCACTGCTGCGTGGACAGGTGCGTAGAGTATCGGAAAAGCCCCCCAAATTTTTCCACTCCGCCCGGGAATCGAACCCGGGCTCTCTCGATTGTGAGCCGAGTGTGCTAACCATTGCACCGCGAAGCCCCCAGGTGAGACGAGGAGGAGGCTGACAGACCACCACGAGAAAGAATTAAACCGCATCTCCATCAAAATGAACCCAACAGACACTCACTCCACTCCGCATTATCTGCCTCACAAAGCTTCTCTCTCCTCTCTATACAGGGAAAAAGTAAAGTCAAGTCCGGCCAACCTATAATTTCTCCGGCAGGTGGTGCAGGTAATAGTCTTCATCACGGGGGAACACTGTCTTGCCCTCAACACCCCCTCCTTAAGCCCCTCTCCCTTGAGCCCTTCTCCCTCCTCCCCTTCTTCTTTGAATCGAACTAGACACACGCCCGCTCAAAAGTTACGTTCTCCAAAGTCGTCTTCCTCTCCCCTCTAATCACATAAATAGCAAGTTAGGGAGGTTATAAGGGCCGTCATTTTCTTCACTAGAAATTAATTGTCTCCCCTTCAAAACCGCATCAACGAAGACGCGCAGGTTTATATATTTTACACAGTTTCTCTCCTTTCTCTTTCTCTCCATACAGGTAGAGGGCAAGTGAGCTAAATCTTATCCCTTCCTCAAATGAAAAGATGGAGATGGAAAAATTTGCGTCACCCTTAATCGGTTTCCGCACGACACACAGGAATATTTGTACCGAGTTTCCTCCTTTTCCCTCTCTCTACACAGGTAAACAGCCAGGTAGAGGTAAGTAGCCAAATCACTATTATTTACTCCCTTGAACAGATGGAGAGAAATTAATGGTCCCTTAATCTATTACCACAAAAAAACACGAATATTTTTACCGTGTTTCCTCTTTTTTCTTTTCCCCAGACACAGGTAAAGGTAAGTAGGAAAAAAAATTATTACTTTCTCTCTTGAACAGGTGTAGATGGAAATTTGTGTCCCCTTTCAATCTGTTACCACAAGACTCACGAATATTTTTACCGAGTTTTTCCTCCTTTTCCCTCTCTCTAAACATGTAAACGGCAGGTGAAGTTAAGTAGGCAAAAGCACTATTAGTTCCTCTCTTGGACAGGTGTAGAGAGGAATCTGTGTCCTCTTCAATCTGTTACCACAAGACACACATTCAATATTTTACCGAGTTTCCTCCTTTTCCCTCTCTAAACAGGTAAACGGCAGGTGAAGTTAAGGAGACAAAATCATTATCAATTCCTCTCTTGGACAGGTGTAGAGGAATCTGTCCCCCCTTCAATCTGTTACCACAAGACACACATTCAATATTTTACCGAGTTTCCTCCTTTTCCCTCTCTCAACACAGGTAAAGGGCAGGTAAAGGGCAGGGAGACAAATTTGTTTTTCCTCTCGGCAGGTGTGTAGAGAAACTGCGAGCCCTCAGCCCGTTACAGCAAGACACACGCTCATATTTTCTGTTTCCTCCTCGTCCCTCTCTCTAAACAGTAACGGCAGGGAAAGTTGAGGAGACAAAATCATTATTAGTTCCTCTCTTGGACAGGTGTAGAGAGAGGAATCTGTATCTTGTCCCCTCAATCTGTTGCCACAAAGACACATTCAATATTTTACCGAGTTTCCTCCTTTTCCTCTCTCAACAGCAGGTAAAGGGCAGGTAAAGGCAGAGGGAACAAATTTGTTTTTTACTGCAGCCAGGTGTGTAGAGAAACTTGCAGGCCCTCAACCGTTGCAACAAGACGCTTTCATATTTTTCTCGTTTCCTCCTCGTCCCTCTCTCGATAATCAGATGGTACTTAAGCTGGGGGGACGCGTTGAGGAAAGCTATTACACTGGGCAAATTTACAAGAGATCTTCAGTCAAACCACGATTCCCGCTTCAGCGTAGTTCTCATTTTGTTTTGCTTGTTATTGCTGCTGATGATGATGGTGATTAACAGCGTCGTCCTTCGGTGAAATCTACCGTAGCTTTGAAGACCGCGGACACGTCAGAAAACCACGGAAATAGAGAGAACCACGCCAGCAGAAATCGTGGTTTGACTGAAGATCTGGAAATTTGCCCCGTGTAATAGGCCCTAAAGTGATTTCAGGGCGGGTCGAGCACTGATAGAAAATTTGGAATATCTTGTTGGGGTATTTGTTATCGTCTCAGCAAGAGCGTGGGATAATATGAGATGTTTATGGAAATATTCAAGTATCCTTAATATTTACTTTAGTTTCCATAGTGTACTTAGGCCAACCATTGTTAATACATCTGGGCAAATTCTCTCTCTCTCTCTCTCTCTCTCTCTCTCTCTCTCTCTCTCTCTCTCTCTCTCTCTCTCTCTCTCTCTCTCTCTCTCTCTCTCTCTCTCTCTCTCTCTCTCTCTCTCTCTCTCTCTCTCAAATTATCTCCAATATTTGCTGATTTTTTCTGCCATAGTGTGCCAGGCCAACCATTGTACATCTGGAAGCAAATTCTCTCTCTCTCTCTCTCTCTCTCTCTCTCTCTCTCTCTCTCTCTCTCTCTCTCTCTCTCTCTCTCTCTCTCTCTCTCTCTCAAAATTATCCTTAATATTTACTTTAGTTTTCCATAGTGTGCCAAGCAACCATTGTTAATACATCTGGAAACAAATTCTCTCTCTCTCTCTCTCTCTCTCTCTCTCTCTCTCTCTCTCTCTCTCTCTCTCTCTCTCTCTCTCTCTCTCTCTCTCTCTCTCTCTCTCTCTCAAAATTATCGCCAATATTTATTTTAGTTTTCCATAGTGGCCTTAAGCCAACCATTGTTAATAAATATGGAAGCAAATTTTCTCTCTCTCTCTCTCTCTCTCTCTCTCTCTCTCTCTCTCTCTCTCTCTCTCTCTCTCTCTCTCTCTCTCTCTCTCTCTCTCCTGCTCCATACACAGGTACAGGTAGGGAGGGAGACCAAGTATTGTTCCTTCCTCCCTTGAACAGATGTGAAGAGAAAATTCTCCCTTCCCGTTTCCTCCTCTTTCCTAAACAGACAGAAAAAAACAGAGAGAATAGTGAAACAATTGGATATGAATAGAGAGAGAGAGAGAGAAATGTCCTCTCATAATAATAACCTCATCTCCTTCTATGGTCAAGGTGTGCGAATGTGAATGTGAGTGCATCCACGTGCGTGTGTGTGTGTGTGTGTGTGTGTGTGTTCCATTCCTCTATATATACCTGTCTTGTCTGTTCATGAGTCCCCCACCGTCATCTACGAACATAACGACGAAGCCCGAGCTATGATCTCTGCCGATACAGTTTGGGGGCGCGCCGATACACTGGCACACTTTATCGGTCTAATGGAGGAGGATCGGAGCGTAAACATGGTATCGAATGGTCTTGGCGCGATCGTTTTTTTTTTTTTTACGTTGTTATTTTGTTTTCTTATTTTTCCTTCTTTTTTTTTCGCTTGGGGATGCGGATCTTATCTTAGTGGCGCCAGGTTGTTTGTTAAGGGGAAGGGGAGGGAGAGGGAGGGGAGAGATATCGGTTTTTGTCCTTATAGGGTTCGATTCTAAGGTTTTCGTGTTGTGTTCGTATGTGAAGTTATCTCTCTCTCTCTCTCTCTCTCTCTCTCTCTCTCTCTCTCTCTCTCTCTCTCTATCCCGACCATTTGCCTTACCTGTTCAATCTATCCTATCCACCACTTCCCTTCACCTAGTCCATGCCACTCCACCCAATCAGCTGTCCTTCGTCCCCTTACAATTCCTTCCATTCCACAACAGAAGCTTTCCCCGTTCCACTTTGTCTTCCTGCACCGTCTCATTCCACCTCGCCTCCACCTCCTCCCTTCCTCTTCCACCCAAGAGTATCCGCGCGTTCATCAACATCCGCTTTCTATATATCTTTCCCATCCCTTTCTTTTCCGCCACTCGCTCTCCGCCCTTCCATATCACTTTCCCTTACCACCATCGCCTTAGCTCCTCCCGAAACTGACCTCTCTTTTCGGCCACCTCTTTTGATTCTTTTTTGTAGGAGCAGCGAGAAGCGGGCCTTTTTATAATATTGTTTCCTTTTTTTGTTCCTTTGAGCTGTCTCCTTTGTCGTAAAAAAAAAAAAAAAAAAAAATCTCTCGTTCCATTCCTTTCCTCTTCCACCACACTCGCTTTTCTATATATCTTTTCCGTCACTTTCTGTTTCCCGCCACTCGCTCTCCGCCCTTCCCATTTCACTTTGCCTCACCACCATCGCCTTTTTTAATCGCATCTCATTATATTCCTTTCCTCTTCCACCAGACTCGCTTTTCTATATATCTTTTCCATCACTTTCTGTTTCCTGCCTCGCTTTTCCCTCCTCCTTTACGCCCTTCCATTTCCTTTCCTCACCACCATCACCAGTCATTCCATTCCTTTCCCTTCCTCCACACTCGTTCTCTTACATCCCATTCCACCTCATCCACTTTCCTCATATATTTCCATCTCTGCCTTTTCCACTGCCATCTTTCCTTCTCCTCCCTCTTCCACACCACCATCCCTCCTCTCTCCCTCCCTATCGCAATCCATCAGCTTCCCTGCATCTCATTCCACTCCTCATGCTTTCCTACATATCATTCCACCCCTCCCTCCCCCATTCCTCCTTCCCACTTCACCTCACCCCCAACATCCTCCCTCACTCCCCATTCCCTCCTTCCCATCCACCTCACCCCAGCACCAGCATCCCTCCCTCCCTCCCCTCCACCCCATTCCCTCCCTATTCCACCTCACCCCAGCACCAGCATCCCTCCCTTCCTTCCCTCCACCCCATTCCCTCCCTATTCCACCTCAGCCCCCACAGCATCCCTCCTCCTTCCATTCCACCCCCCAACAGCATCCCCCTTCCACCCCGTCCTCCCGTCACTCCAGCATCATCAGTCACCGCGTGGAGCTTCTCGTGAGCCCTCAACTGTTGCATGCACTGACATTATCGATGGTTCAGGGACACTCTCTTGCCTTCCCTTTACCGGCCATGAGGAGGGAGGGATGGAGAAAGAGAGGGGGAGGTATATATAATTAAGGATAAAGAAAATGCTGGAGAAAATGTTGCGAATATCCTTTTATGTGTGTCTGGTGTGGAGGAGGGGAATGGAGGGGGAGGGAATATGTGGTGTAGGTGGAAGGGAGGATGTGAGTGGTGGAGGATATTATGATTGATGGTGTGTGTGTGTGTGTGTGTGTGTGTGTGTGTGTGTGTGTGTGTGTGTGGAGGGGGTGGATGTAGGGGTGGAGGCGAGGGGGGTGGAGGAAGGGTGTAATTGATGGTGCGGGTGGCCAGGCAACTAACTGGTCTAAAACTTGCACCCGGAACTCCTAACAACGTGTGTGTGTGTGTGTGTGAGAGAGAGAGATGGAGAGGAAGAAGAAAAAAAAAGAGGAAGAGAATGCCCATTAACAACAACAATAATAATAATAATAATAATAATAATAATAATAAATAATCCCAAATCACCACCTTTTACACCAATTCCTAAGCATCTCAGGTGTGTGTATATGGGGTTACCTGTCACCTGTAAATCACCCAATTACCTGATCTTTACCTGCCTAGCCCCCACACACACACACACACACACACACACACACACACACACACACACACACACACACACACACATATACACCTACCTACCTACACACACACACACACACACACACACACACACACACACTAGCGGTCATTTAAGTAACGTGAGGGAGCACTATTTCTCATCAGTGGTCACCCAGTAAATGCCTTATGGCCACTTGATGTTACGAGGCATGACCTTAACTCCCCCCCTTCCTCCTCTCCCCATCACCCCCGACCCACGTATCCGTACTCCCTCTCCTCGCCTCCTTCCCCCTTCCCCTTCCCTCCTCCACTCCGCTTATGAAAGATGAACCTCCTCCCCTTCCTTCCTTCCTTTCCTCCACTCCATCTTCCTCTTCTTCCTTGTTACTGATCTTCTTCTTCTTCTTCTTCTTCTTCGTCTCGATCCTGAACTATTCTTTCCATTTTTATCCTATTGACTGTACGGGTAAGGGATGGATAGACAGATAGATAGATACAGAAGAGAGAGAGAGAGATGGGAAACTAAACTTGGGTGGTAAATTACTGGATTGTGAAATGTGTGAGGGAAAAAAACGGAAGAGGAGGAGGAGAAGGAAGAAGAAGAAGAAGAGGAGGAGGAGGAGGAGGAGGAGGAGGAGGAGAACACGTGAAATATGGATGTGCGGGAGCGTAGACTTTATAAACACCTCGACACCCAGTTACAACCTTTTCTTTTACGACCTCAAAGTGAACCTATGAATCCCACTGTATGAGAAAGGCGGGAGTCCCAAATACCACGTCATACTATACAACCTGATGTGTTTAATGAGAGCTTTTCCAATGACTAAAACGGCTTGGCTTGGCTTGGCTTGATGGGATGGATGAATGTTGGAAAGGAGGGGATAGGGTAGGATAAAGTTGGATGAAATTGGAAGGAAGTAGGAGAGATAAAAGGTGACGAGACTTGAGTTATCTACACCCATATTTAGTGAGATAATACAGGAGACTTGCCAATCCCTCCCTACAGTGTGTTCAGGAGGCCTACTACAGTTCTTTTGCTTCAAGTTGTAAAGTTGCAAAATTGATCGTTCCTTTTCTTCAAATTCGTCCCTTTTCACCTCCAAGTTTCTCCCTTTATAATGCCTAGAGCGTGCCATACAGTTCCTTTGCTTCAAGTGGTTAAGTGACAAAATTGCATCGTTCCTTCTCTTCAAATTCATCCCTTTTCATCTCTTCAAGTTTCTCCCTTTATAATGCCTAGAGCGTGCCATACAGTTCCTTTGCTTCAAGTGGTTAAGTGACAAAATTGCATCGTTCTTTCTCTTCAAATTCCTCCCTTTCATCTCTTCAAGTTTCTCCTTCTATCATGTCTAGAACGAGGCATACAGTTCCTTTGCTTCAAGTGGTTAAGTGACAAAATTGCATCGTTCCTTCTCTTCAAATTCCCCCCTTTCATCTCTTCAAGTTTCTCCTTCTATCATGTCCAGAACGAGGCATACAGTTCCTTTGCTTCAAGTGGTTAAGTAGAAAATTAAATAGTTTCTTCTCTTCATATTCCTCCCTTTCATCTCTTCAACTTTCTCCTTCTATCATGTCAAGAACGAGGCATGTACTTCTTTGATCCACATGGCAGTGACTTAACCCCTTGACTGTGGATTTCCTACAAGAAGACATCACCAAGCTACAGGAATGGAACAAAAAGTGACTGCTACAATTCAGTGAAGAAAAATGTAAAGTCCTGCAACTTGGGAGGGGATATCCAGCATACCAATACCACATGGGAAACACTCCACTATCCACCACAGAGGCAGAGAAAGACCTGGGACTATATGTTATCAGGCTACCAATGAAAGTCAAATCCGTGCCAATCGCAGCGGACGGGTTAAAATGCTTCCTCTCTTCAAATATGACGGTAAATAACATCCCTTTGCACTACCATGCTACTACTGGTGTTCATTTCCCTGTCCTCACTTTTCACTGAACGACCCTGCCAGCTCTCCCTGACGATCCTGAAGCAAAATAATTTAAAACACTTCATCTCCTCAAACACAACAGCAGAAAAACACATCCTGACACATTACTATGCTCTGAGAATGTGCATTGTTGTTCCCTGTCCACACTTTCAACTGAACAGCCCTGGCAGATCTCCCTGAAGCAATATGACTTCAAACATTTCATCTCTTCAAATATGACTGCAGAAAAAACATCCTGAGACACAACTATGCTCAGAATGTGTGTGGATTAGTTTCCATGTCTGGAATGACCCTGTAAGCCCTCGCCCTTGACCACCCCTGAAGCAATATGACTTCAAACATTTCATCTCTTCAAATATGACTGCAGAAAAAACACCCTGACACAACCATGCTCAGAGAATGTGTGTAGTTCATTTCCCTGTCCTGAATGACCCTGCCAGCCCTCCTTGACCACCCTGAAGCAATATATTTCATCTCTGCCCCTTGACCACCCTGAAGCAATATGACTTAAAACATTTCATCTCTTCAAATATGACTGCAGAAAAAACATCCTGAGACACAACTATGCTCAGAGAATGTGTGTAGTTCGTTTCCCTGTCCTGAATGACCCTGCCAGCCCTCCTTGACCACCCTAAAGCAAAGTGATTTAAAACGTTTCATCTCTTCAAACAGGACTAGAAAAAAAACACCCTAAGACACTATTATGCTCCAAGAGGATGTGTAGTTCATTTCCCTGTCCTGAATGACCCTGACAGCTCTCCTTGACCACCCTGCAGCGAAGTGATTTAAAAAGTTTCATCTCTTCAAACAGGACTAAAAAAACACCTTGAGACACCACTAAAGAATGTGTGTAGTTTATTTCCCTGTCCTGAATGACCCTGACAGCCCTCCCTGACCATCCTAAAGCAACTATTTCTGAAGGCATGCCAGTGTTAAGAGCAGGGAGGGTAGAGACAGGCAGAAGTACCACCACCAATAAAAACACCTCATGACACCCCTTTACGTCAAGAGATTTTGTGTAGTTCATTTCCCTGTCCTGACTGACCCTGACAGCCCTCCTGACCATCCCTAAAGCAACTATTTCTGAAGGCATGCCAGTGTTAAGAGCAGGGAGGGTAGAGGCAGGCAGGAGGCACCACCACCACCACCACCACCTGGGCCAACAAGACCTTGAACTATCACCAAAGACAACATTTGCCTACAAGCCTTCAAGCCCATCCCATATGCAAAACTTTTCTCTTTTTTTTTCTTCTGCTTTGGGTCAACACGGATGGAAGGTGTCTTGGAATAAAACGTGAGGAAGGAAGGTGTGTGTGTGTGTGTGTGTGTGTGTGTGTGTGTGTGTGTGTGTGTGTGTGTGTGTGTGTGTGTGTGTGTGTGTGGATTTGATTTTGAAAAGGGTGTGACAAGGTGGACAGAGGAGCTTTTGGGAATGTTATGGTTATTATTCTTTTAGAGGGAGAGGGAGGGGATCATGTTTCCTAAATGTCCCTCTAAGCGAGAAAAATGAGAAAAAATCATCACTCATGCAAACCACTGCATAATTTATATCAACGCATTTGTGATCAGTTTATGCATCATCTATTTTGGGGGGTTTATATCATGACAAAAATTTGGCCCGTTGCTGCTACCGGGTTAGAGAGGAGGAAAATTTAAAAAGCCTTTGGGAAAAATATAAACTCAACAAGGATACTCCCAGGAAAATAAGTAGTAAAAGAAGTTAATAGAAAATAAAAAAATAGATAAATAAAAGTTCTGAAATATGATCCTCCTATAAATATCTGTGGCATAACAAAGCAAATAAGTAAATGACAATAAACAAATGAATATAAACAGTTCAAATAAAAATAGGTCTGAAATATGGCGATTCAACAAAGAAAACCTATCAATGACTAAACAAATGTAAGAATTAAACCAAATCTTTCTACCATAAGTCTTCAACATACGTATGGAAGGACACTGTGAAAAGCAAGAGTGAGACAGGTGTGCGTAGGTATGTGTGCGTGTGTGTGTGTGGTGTGTATGATGCCACCTCAGCTACTTGGTATACATGGACAGGTGTGTGAGAGTGTGTGAGAGTGTGGGCTAGTGGGGCAGAGCTAATCATGAATGGTGTGGAGCAGACGAGCGAGGTGTGTGTGCTTGTGTGTGTGTGTTTGCAGATGACACTACTGTCCTCTTGGCCGAAAGTGAGAGTGAGTTGCAAAAGGCAGTGGGTGAGTTTACAAGCTGTTTGATGGGAGCACCGTTGCCAGATTAACGTACTCAGAGCCTCGTATTTACCGGTTTCTGAGCCATAGCTATTGCCAAAAATCACTAATAATTAACCATTTTAACGGTAACTATATATGAAGGCAGTTATCAGGGTCAAGGAGGCAGTTTTGGGGTCGGAAATCGGCAAACATAAGAGGCTGAGGACGACAATCTGGCAACGTTGGATGGGAGGGAAAACTTGGAGAATGTTGAAAGGAGGAAATGAGAAAAAATGCTGCAGTACTGGAATATCTTAGAGAAAGTAGGTTGATAATACGTAGGGAGATATTGAAATAAGTTATTGAGAAATAAAAGCTATAGTAATTTTTAGGGTAATATCTTAGAGAAAGTAGGCTGATAATAAATAGGAGAATATTGAAAGAAAGAAATGAGACAAAAATGCTGCAGTAATTTTTGGGCAATATCTTAGAGAAAGTAGGTTGATAATAAGTAGGGAGATATTGAAAGAAGGAAATGAGAAATAAAAGCTACAGTAATTTTTGGGGTAATATCTTAAGAGAAAGTAGGTTGATAATAAATAGGGAGATATTGAAAGAAGGAAATGAGAAATAAAAGCTACAGTAATTTTTTGGGGTAATATCTTAAGAGAAAGTAGGTTGATAATAAATAGGGAGAATATTGAAAGAAGCAAATGAGAAAAAATCCTGCAGTAATTTTTGGGGGTAATATCTTGAGAGAAAGTAGGTTGAGAATAAGTACCTGTTAGGGGGTCAATGGAAAAGATATGGGAAGAAAAGAGAAGTTTGAACATTTGAGTTTTATCTAGTTATAAGAGAATGGAGAGAGAAAGCTAGAGAGGGGGAAAGGTGTAACACATGTCAATAGTTTCTTTGGCAATATCCTAGAGAGAATAGGATATTGAGAGAAAGATAGACAGGTGGAAAGGTGTACCATATGTCAGTAGATTTTTTGGCAATATCCTAGAGAGAGTAGATCAGGCATTAGAATTTATTAGGGGTCTTAGGAGGAGAGGGGGGAAGAGCAGAGGAATTTGAACATTAGAGAACAGTTCCAATTAGCTATAAGAGCATGAAGATGATGATGATTATTGGGGTGTTCTTTCTTGGCGCCACAACTACGGGGTCATTTGGCGCTGAATCTAATACAAATTAATTATCTAATAAAACTATATAAAACCAGTTAAAATTAAAACCATGATAAAAAACAATACAGAGAGCATGAAGAAAGATAGAAAGGCAAAAGAGAGCATGGCGAGAGATACAGACACTGGAACGAGAGACAGGGATGTAGAAAGGGGGATGGAGGGGAGGGGGGCAACTAATCTCTCTTATAAAACTATATAAAACCAGTTAAAAATAAAACCATGATAAAAAACAATACAGAGAGCATGAAGAGAGATAGAAAGGTAAAAGAGAGCATGGCGAGAGATACAGACATTGGAACGAGACAGGGATGTAGAAAGGGGGAGGAAGGAGAGTGGGGCAACTAATCTCGTATAAAACGATATAAAACCAGTAAAAAATAAAACCATGATAAAAAACAATACAGAGAGCATGAAGAGAGATAGAAAGGTAAAAGAGAACATGGTGAGAGATACAGACATTGGAACGAGAGACAACATCTAAAACAGTAAAAAACGCACACGACACTTCTGCCACAACCCCCCGCCCAACCCCCTCACCAAAAACAGTTCCCGGAAAGAAGAAAGAGGAGGAGGGCGTCACGGCTATAGATAGCAAGACAGTCACCAAACAGGAGGCTCGAAAGAAGGATACTCCCCACACATCCGGCTGGGGCAAAGGACACTGCACACATCCTGGTCAAGCAAGCAGCGGCCCCTCGGCATTCCACTCACTTATTACATTTTCCGAGCCTACCATAGACCAGGGAGGGAGGGTTGGCTGAGTATTGAGTGGAGGAGGATGTGTTTTTTAGGCTGCCATGGGAGAGGGGGTTGAGAGAGGGGGCTGTAGGAAAGGTGAGTCATTTTGGGGATACTACGAGGGGATGGGGTGGAGAGGGAGAGGATGTGGGGTAGGTTTTCCAATTTGTATGCATGATTCCAATTACTACTCAAATCAGGAATAAATAAAGATAGGATAGGTGAGTCATTTTGGGTATGCTACGAGGGGATGGGGTGGAGAGGGGAAGGGTGTGGGGTAGGTTTTTCCAATTTGTATACATGATTCAATTACTACTCAAATCGAATAAATGGGATGGGGTGGAGGGAGGTGTGGGGTGAGTTTTTTAATTTGTATACATGATTCCAAGTACTACTCAAATTAGGAATAAATAAATAAAGTAAATAAATAAAATACTATAAACTGAGCCACAACATTGTAAGTATAATAACTACACTACTTTTTATTTTCAGTTTCATCTCTGATTGAACTATGATTTTTTTGTTTGTTTTTTTGTTTCAGAGTAATAGTTCTACCCTTGATCTGAGTACTAAACAGCATGAATCATAAGGACTGGCCAACATACTCTAATTGAACTGTGATATCTTTTGTTTTTGTTTTGTTTCAGAGCAATAGTTCTACCCGTGATCTGAGTACTAAACAGCATGAATCATAAGGACTGGCCAACATACTCTAATTGAACTGCAATTTCTTTTGTTTTTGTTTTGTTTCAGGGTAATAGTTCTGTCCTTGATCTGAGTACTAAACAGCATGAATCATAAGGACTGGCCAACATACTCTAATTGAACTGTGATTTCTTTTGTTTTTGTTTTGTTTCAGAGTAATAGTTCTACCCTTGATCTGAGTACTAAACAGCATGAATCATAAGGACTGGCCAACATACTCTAATTGAACTGTGATTTCTTTTGTTTTTTTTTGTTTCAGAGTAATAGTTCTACCCTTGATCTGAGTACTAAACAGCATGAATCATAAGGACTGGCCAACATACTCTAATTGAACTGTGATTTCTTTTGTTTTTGTTTTGTTTCAGAGCAATAGTTCTACCCATGATCTGAGTACTAAACAGCATGAATCATAAGGACTGACCAACATACTCTAATTGAACTGCGATTTCTTTTGTTTTTGTTTTGTTTCAGAGCAATAGTTCTACCCTTGATCTGAGTACTAAATAACAGCATGATTCATAAGGACTGACCAACATACTCAGAACCACAAATAACAAAATCCCGTACACGTCCCTCTTTCACAGCCATGTATTAGTGTCTTTTTATTCATCACAACCAACATCACATAAAAAAAAACCTCTCTGCACACACCTAAATAAATGCACAGCCACACACAGCATAATTATCAGCAGTGAAACAATGTACCAAACCCTTCCTCCATCTCGGTGTTTTCAAGAATCTGAAGAGGGGAGGGATAACTACCAGCGTGTGTGTGTCCGTCTAATGCAAAAACAACACTCAAATGACAAAATATACATCGGCAAACCAAAGTATAAAGAATAGTAATCACTTTCTTCTACACAATAAAAATTCACACTATGCACCTCCCTCGTAAGGCTCTCCCCACTTCTCCCATTTCCACCAATCCAGGCAACATTCAACCAACAAAAAATATCAGCGTCTGAACAGTTGTGTAATTTCAATCACTTCTTTCTCCTCAATAAAACTATGTGCACTAACTCCACAGGACTCACCCTCCTTCCTCCCTCCCTCCTGCCCTTGCACACTCCAAACTTACAGGTATGTGCAATTTCAATCACTTCTTTCTTTTAATAAAACACCCAGCACCCCCCTCCCTTTGGGATACACCCTCCCTCCCTCCACCCACCCCATCCCTGTCCCCACACCCTGCCTTACCTCAGGCCTCCCTCAGAAGTGGACAGTCATGAGCACATACCTGGAAGAACGGAAAAAAGGAAATGAGCTTCCATGACAGCACCACTCCTCCTCCTCCTCCTCCTCCTCCCTCCACTCATACTGCTAACACAAGTAAAATGCTCCTTTGCAGCCAGACAGACAGTACAGTGTGTGTGTGTGTGTGTGTGTGTGTGTGTGTGTGTGTGTGTGTGTATGCACTTTTTACAAACAATAAATATTTTCTATTTCTTAGAGATCTATGTGTGTGTGTGCATGCGTGTGTGTGTGTGTGTGTCCTGGTTGTAATGTACAAAAATAGGCTGCACTAATTGGGTCCCATTTGTGTCTTGATTGGACAAATTAGGTTTTACATTCATTTTAATCTTTTGGACTGGACATTCCCCCTGTCCAGGCAATTCCACAGTTAGTGCATTCATGTGCCAACAGCTGGTTAGGGGTGGGACTTGAAGCATGGCCCTCAGGTCCAGCATCATGCACCCAACCACTCTGCCACCATCCCCTGCTTTCATGTCCCATTTCTTGGTGTCACAATCACTTCTTTTGTGCAACTCAAGTCACTACATAGTCCTCTTTCCTATGGGACACAGACATTTCAAAGATTCAGTGAAGTTTGCCTTGCTGTGATGTCTGTATCTCAACACTATTTTCTTCTATGATGCACTGGATCATTACACTGTTAATTACTAGTATATTCACATCCATATTACTTCTTCATGGCCGGGGGCAGTGGCTGAGTGGTTAGCGTTGGGTTCACGTCCGCCCACCACCTCAAGCAACCTGGCAATTTTCAGTCATTGTGGGGTAGCTAAGACTACCCACATGCTGTCCATGAATACCATCTTTCAACCCCAAACTCTAGATTCTCTCTAAAAAGATGATCAAAGATGAGCTCTCGTGAGGCAACATGGCCAAGCAAGATGGTGCCACTATAAACACTTTCCTGCACCATGATGCCCTGGGGTCCAACCAAGCCCCACCTGTAGTGCCTACCGGTGCCACAGGAGGAAAAAAGTCATTACTTCATCCTGCATTCCATTCCTCCCAGCCCACGTCCTCACAATTAAAGTCATCCAACAAGATTACCTGTGTTGTCATTTTTCTTAACATCTTGTAAGTCTTGTCAAGTTTATCAGCATCTGGTATTCAGTTTAATGCCATGACCTTATCTTCAGGGAGACATATGCTACACAGAGCTCTCTCTCTTGCCTCTCCCCAAGTTGCTAGTTTTGTGTACTATCATTTGTCACTCCCTCTGCTTTGATCTGATAACACTTTCTGTGTGCTTTATTTTACTTTTTACAAACTAGAATAATCAAGGTTCATCTTTATATGTGGTATTTACTAAATCTTTCTCAAATCTCATCTCTTTCTCTCTCGGTATCTTCACATATTCATTCCTTGCTGTTTTCTTCTTATACTCTTCCCTTGTACTCTTATTTTGACAGCTCGTCATCTTTTTCTCTTTCAGTGTGTATGTGTAATTCACCACCATGGCCTGATCACGAGCAACTTGTCATTGCCAGCAAGTACCCTTCCGATTAGAGCAAGCTCATTACAGTTTATCTCTGGGTACTGCCAGGACCTTCACACACCACACACCCGATCCCCATTGCTCAAGGGGGACAGTAACCGCTCCTTGTCAGAGGAAAAATCCTGGCCTGAGTGGGGTTTGAACCTTTGTCTGCCAGGATCAAAGCCTGACAGCGAGGCCTTAACCATTGACCCTGTCGGGCAGTGTGTGTGTGTTTGTGTGTGTGTGTGTGTGTGTGTGTGTGTGTGTGTGTGTGTGTGTGTGTGTGTGTGTGTGTATTTATTTGTTTTTTACCTAGTTTACCTAGTTGTAATTTTACAGGGCCTGGGCTTATGCTCGCATGGTCCCGTTGAAATGCCCCAAGATTTGATTTTCTCTTTTCTACTATTCTTTCGGCCCCACACGTCTTCTGCATGTATCAAAACACACGAGAAATTAATCAAGACAAGGAGAGGTATTCACTGGCTGCCTGGGACTGAACCCACGACCAGCGTGACGGACAAGTCCTCCTTACAAAGTCAGCCAAAGAGGTACCCACTCGTCAAGTGGGTTATGGGAAGCTCCTTATCAGGCCTAGTGCAGCGCATTACATCTCCATATCTATACTTGTCAGTTTTTCCTTAAAGTTGTGCACACTCTTTGCCGATACTACATCCTCACTTAGTCTGTTTCCAAACCTCTATATTTCTTTGTGGGAAGCTATATTTTTTGTCTCTCAAGCGTCTTCCTTTTCTCAATTTTTACTGAGTCCTCGTGTGTTGCTGGTGTTTCTTACTTCTCTTAGTAGCACCTCCTCGTTATCTACTTCTTCCATTGTATTCCACAATTTGTAAGTTAGCATTAGGTCTTCCCTTTCTCTATTTTGTTCCAGTGTTGGTAGGTCCATTTCCTTTAACCTTTCTCTATTTACATGACTCTCTGACTGTTGATTATCTTGTATTATCACTCCCAGATCTCTCTTCTTGAACTTTTAAGATTTCTACATCTCCCATTCTATATATGTCCATTTGGTCTCCTTCACTCTTTCCCATTTCCATTATGTGACATTTTTCCATTAACCTCCATCTCCCATTTCTTGCTCAATCCTAAATCTTATTTAGGTCTTCTTGCAATTTCAGTCTTTACTATTTCTTATGTGTCTCAGCAATTTATAATGTCTGCAAAACAAGCTCATGTAACTATTTACTTTCTCAGCATATCATTTATAAATGTGTGTGTGTGTGTGTGTGTGTGTGTGTCTCACCTGGGTAGTGGTGGTCAGACAGGGTATAGTCCTCACTCATGTAGCCGGTGGAGGGACTCGGTGGGGGAAGGTGGGAGGCTCCAGGGTGGGGCCACGTCCAGCGGTCAGTCCTCACACTGTCAGCGGTGAAGTCAGCCAGGAGCCAAGGTCCTCCTCTGGGCAGGCAGGACCCACCCTCCTCCACCTCCACTGCCGCCCCCACTGCGCTGCTGCTGCGCTGCTGCTGCCGCTGCCTCGGGGCACCAATATGGCTGGCAGCGCTGCGGGAAGATAAAGGTAGGTACTGTTAGATGCATCCAACCCTCACATCAATTATTTCCAAAGCCATAAAGGAGAACACTCTGCTTGTAATGACTGAATCTTTAGGTTCATGGTACAGAAGAAGGGGCAAACTACCACGAGGGTCAGAAAACTACCATGGAAAGGCCCGCAGCTCCTGCAAAAACCTTGACAAATGTGTGCTTGGGCGACAAAATGTTTAATAATATGGAGCAAAGGTTCACATGCATATATACAGTAAACTCTATTTAATGAAAGACAGGTACTAAATGGAAGTGCTGTTTCAATGGGAGTTATCGATTTGGGACTGGTGGGACCGTCCTTGTGTGAGTGTGTGTGTGTGTCAGGGAGGGAGTCAGCTCAAGGGCGTGTTTTAATGAAACCCCTGAAAAGAAACATGCTGATGGAAGGTCTGTGTATATGTGACTTCAAAACCAAAATAAAACATAAACAATGATCTTTAGTTTTCCTGAAGCCCAATCCGTTCACTACTAAGGTTCGTTACAGCACCTGACACAAACAAGGCTCATGATATACCAACAGCTCCATCACATGTTGCTCCTTTATGTGAAGTTTACACGCATTCTCCTCGTATAGATTCACACGCGAGACATGAAAATACAATCGCTGACAGACTTGCCCTGACCATTTGGATTGGAAAATGTTGAAGTTATGAGGTTCCAATGTTTTACTTCATCAAGTGTAAATGTTAAGGAAAGTTACAAAATGACTACGCTTGACTCAGTAAGGTTCTACAGAGATTTCCTTAACCCATTGACTGAGGATTTCCTACAAGAAGACATCTACAAGCAACAAGAATGGAACAAAAAAGTAACTGCTACAATTCAATGAAGAAAATGTAAGTCATGCACCTTGGGAGGATATCCAGCATACCAATACCACATGGGAAACACTCCACTATCACCACAGGGCAGAGAAAGACCTGGGACTATGTTATGTTCCCCACTTGGCTACCAGTGAAGAAGGTGAAATCTGTGCCAATTGCAGTGGGCCGGGTTAACCATATTTTTCCCATAATAATAAGTTGTTGTTTGACTACCATGGCCGCTTCTGCTGAACTTTTAAAATAATATAAAAAGCCAGGAAAGGCATTACAATGCCTATACTTACCTCCATTTACCACACTCAAGACTCATTCAGTGGCTGCCAAGCTCAGTTCGCTATGGCCATGTTTACTCGCTAAATCTAAGAACGGACAGGTGCTCATGTGTCCTCTCCTTCTTTTGGTATTGCTTAGCAGTCTGTTTGCCCCATGATGGTGACTTTCACAGCCCTAGCCATTAGAGCCAGAATTTGTTTATGTTTACAAGTTGCCAAACACTCAGAAGAATTTTCTTTCGTCTCCATAAATTCTGCTTACTGGCTGTATGACAGACAAGATGAATGTCCTAGCCATGACATCCTTCATATCAGTATCAATTCGTGAATCAATGTGCACTGTCAAGAACTTCCACTCTGGCTGTGTGTGCAGGAAAAGATTTGGAAGAAAGTTTTTCTAACTTAAATTAAATGAGGGTTTTTCATATCTAATGCATAAACTTCCATTGGACACTGGGCTGCGTACGTTCTTACTGGCGCTCAGTGTAACAAGCTATTTACAGCTGGGTATGGGCAGCCAGGCCCTCTCCCACTACTGTGGCAAATACAGAATGCTCTCAAGGGTGGCACTTTTTCCTCATACATGCAGTGACTGCCAAGGATTTTTTGAGGGAATGCATGGGGTGCATCATCTGGGAATAGTGTCCATGGTCTGAGTCATACATGTTGCATTTCAGGGGGCTGGTGTGAGGCTGCAGCTGGCATGTATAGAAAGCAACAGATGTGTCTCCTGTGACTGGCTGTTTTGTCTGTGGTCAAATCTCCCTTTTAAGTTACCTTTACATTTACAAATCCAGCCGTGTCATGAGTCTTATGAGCAGCAGTTTATTTTCTGCCAGGACGATGGCAACTGACTAGAGCAGCTGGACAGATGCAGCCTTTTCCTCTGGATCCCTCGGGCTCTTCATGCTGACAAGCAAAGGCAGCCCAATGACTGTCTTGCTGCTCATGCCTTTGCGACTCCCTCGAAGTCACGATGCCAAGAACAAAAGAGCAAGACTCTGCATAGGTAGGGTGGCGCCACCATCTGTGACCCAAGAGTACAGAGGCAGCGAGTACATCCATGAGCACTGGCTTGCCTCCTGCCCGGCACCACACAACATTCCATCCACCTGAATCCCCACATAACCTATACGTTATGTTGATTTTGGGATAATTCTGTGCAGCATTTCCCTTATTTAATTGCAATTTTGACTTTCAAGTCTTAATGTAGATGATTTCCCCGACAACTGTACATTATGAAGATACGGTGATAGGTTTGGAGATATGAGTCCCAAGCAGATAAATGAACTTTTAATGTATACAATGGGGCTGCGTGACCACTGCCAGGGGTGTGTGCCATGGCAGGGGCCTGTGCCTTAGCACTTCCATGCCTGATGCTTCCAATGTGCCAACTCCAGCTTTCCCTGGACACTCTGCCACCAGGTGGGCACTTAAGACTTTGTTCCAGAAACAATGGCTCAACAGTTTTACATTAGTCCCAAGGAGGGGCAGGCCAGGAGGATGAGTGCCCCTGACAGCCTCCCACAATGCTACATAGGAAGAGTCAGATAATTCCCTTCCCTACAGTCAGCATCAGATCCTTGAGAGGAATTAAAGTGGAAGGAAGAGACCTCTCCACCTAGGGACCTCATTACTGGATCTGAGTTGAATGTGTTATTCTCCCTGAGGATGGGATATGATCTGACTTCCCCACTACATGACTGCACAGAGTGAGGTTTGGTTGGTGAACCTTCACACCCGCCCCTCCCTAAGGATGACCTGCTGCTATACAGGACAGGAGGCGAGTTTCTGTTACAGAGTGCTTTACTTCTTCTTTACAACCACTGGCAATGGTGGCAGTGTCTGCCCAAAACTGATTAGTAAAATATATATTTTTCATTTGCCAATATTTAGTAGCAAAAAAACGACAATGAAGTGGAGGAAGCCATCATGACATTGTCATGATGTCATCATATGCCAGTGGAAGTCAGTTGCTTACTCAAAATATGCTTCAACCAACTACATAATGTTGGCTCCAGCTGATAGAAGACACAGTGGTAATGGACCACAGAAGTGTCAAGAAAAGAGCAGAGCAAAGGTAAAGAGTCCCGGAAACATGTGAAGCAAATAATGTTACATTCTGGAGAAGAGTCAGTCAGATTGCTGTTTTGGAACCAACTGTTATTTTTTAGAACATTGGTTACTCACATGACACTTGAGAGTTTACATTTTGCAAACAATTTTCAGCAACAATTACACACAAAAGGTGCAATGATTGACACAGCAATTCCAATGATTCATAAGTTGCAGAGGAATTCCACCAAGGTTATTCTATTCATAGGGGTTTTCACATGCCACTCTATCACTCATCTTGTCTGTTTTCACCAACTTCTGGACTCTAACACACCTCCTGCGGTGCTGTGGTTTGGCATGTCCAGCTATGGAGCTGCAGGCCTGGGTTCAAATCCTGGCTGGGCAGGTGTACCCAACAACCAGCTGTTCATCCTCCCTTTCGGGATGTGGTCAATAAAAAGGTACATGGGAAACCTGGGAAGATGTAACTGTGGTAGCCTGGATGTCACACTGGCCTTGTGTCCCCAGGATAATGGGATCTTACCACCACAGGCTCAAGGAGCCACTGTGATGGAACAGAGCACACCAGGCTGTGTGCAGCTATAGCACATGCCCCCAAACTTTGCCCCAACACATTCCCACACTGTGAATCATCCTATCTTGCTTCCACCTTTCCATCACCTGTTGATGTTCACAAAACTACAATGAATGCTTTAAAACAGGCACTGTAATGCAACTGTGGAGCATTTTCACTGCTTGAATAGAGTTACCTCAAGGTTATGTGATTTCAAAAAAATTACACCTTAGAAATTACTTGCTTTCATATAAGTTCTTCATGCTTCATACAAGAACCATCTATCAAATACATCACAAAAATAGGCACTGTAATAATGCCAGACTTCCCACTGTTTACAGAAGTAGAGTCATCAGACTCTGACTTGGCAGCCTCATCCCTGCACCTCAGTCATGTACCTCGCATGACCTACACACGCACATGAGGTGGCTGCTGCCTGTTAATCATCACTTCACTAAGTCAGAAAGCCAATGCACAGTAAAAAGGTTTTTGGACAGGGGGGTATTCTGGGAGCTTATGGATCTATATTTGATAGTTCTGGTACTATCTTAGTTGCAATCCTTTATAAATCCTTTTGAGTTTCCTTACATCCTTTTTCCTGTGTGGTGACCAAACAACTGCTGCATACTCTAACCTTGGTCTAATCAATGTTGCTTCATTATTTTAATCATACGTATGTCCCCATCTAAGTAGTGAAATACTCTATTGTTTTTGCAGCAAACATATATGCTTCTCCAAATATCTTATTTATGTGAATTGTGTGTTGTGATCATGTTTATGTTCTTTTTACCTCTTAGAAAGGATAAAAAAGCATGGAAGACAATGGTTGCAAGAAGCAGGAATAAATGAGCCACTGCACGCTCCATCATTAGTCATCAGGAGAATCCGCCTTCAGCAGTGGGAAAATATTCATCCCAACCTCCTACAGCATGACCCCACCACAGCATTCTAAACAGTATCAACTTCTACATTATTTGGCCCCATCACAGTATTCTGCTACTAATTGTCTTCGATAGGTAACCTGGAAATGCTTTATTCACTAACCTGCTCTCAGATTATTCAATATTTTTCTTAATTCCATGTGTGGCAGGTCTTAGATCTGGTCTGACACGAATAGCCCTCCCAGCATTCTCTTAAGTCATTGGTACTGGTGCAGAAAGTAGCCTGCACACACAGTTCAACCATTAGTACAGTTGATTAAAGCCAGATTTCCAGTTATCAAAGGAAATGTATGCGTAACAGATGAAATAAAAACTAATTAAATGGCATGCACAGCATCTTGCACGCATCCCTTTCTCCTCCCTCAGCCAACACCTCCTATGAGAGACATTTGAAAGCTGCAGCAAGCTTCATAATTACAACATTGACCATCACCCACCTCCCCCACTCTGGGGGCCTCTATCTTGGTGTAGTATGGTAGGTTGTGTACACCTCCTCCTTCTTGAGGTTGAAGGCGTGCTAGCAGTGGTCCCGAGACACGCCTTCGTGGTGGGACTAACTCCGGCCAGCGCCACAACCCGGCAGTAGATGACATGGTAGACCCTTCTTGCAGGACACTTGCAGCCGCCCATCCAGCGACCTGCAATGGGGAGGATATTAGACCAGGCACAGAAGATACAACCCAGAAACATATTAGACAAAAATACACATACAGTACTAGGAAATATGACAACCAGAAATATAAATAATAAATAAATAAGACTGAGTTTAAAGAAATCCAGTTAGACCAGGCACAATATACAAGAAAACATACTAGACAAAGAAATACACATATTAGGAAACGTAAAACAGCAGAAATATAAACAAAAATTAGACTGGAGGTGCTTGAAAGAAGAAATTTCAGACTATGACCTGATTTACCCAACCAACACTGGAAGAGAAAGCTTATTACATGCAGAAACAAAAATGCCATCTACTCTCATTCTTCATCAATGTGTCCGGATCTAAGGAAGGGAGATTTGCCACAATGCAAAAAGGTCAAGTTGAGAGGTTGACTGACATGGATAATATTTCTTTCTACTTTCACACCAACCATTTCCAAAGGCCAAACAGGGGGATTAGGTGGATTCTAATGAGTGTTCTTTTCATTACATGACACAGTAGAGATAGTGAAACTTTACAACAGGGAGCTGTACAACTACCTAAGTAGAGTGTTTTTATGTAAATGACACAGAATGGCCACCCACCAAGGTATGCTTCTGCCAGAAATAGAGTGTTTTATGTATATGACACAGAGAATGGTCAAGCTTCTTCAGGGTCATAAACTACCCTGGAATGCTCAGAAACACCTATAATAACATCAAATGTGTGATAGGTGCTGTTTAAATCCTTAATGACCTCTGGCCGTCCACACCTCGGAGGATGCCAACATGAAGTTGACTTCTGCACATAGTTATAGCATGGTTGTCGGTACCAACATGTCAGTTCATGAAGTTTTAGTTATCTGGCTGTACAATGACTTCATACTCTATAACTCCATTGTGGTGGGATGGGTATATGCAACAGTAGTGTACAAGATCTTATTTTCTGTTATTTATTATTTTCACAGTAGAGAAGCAACTCAAGGAAAAAAAACTAATCACTACTCCTATAAAAGA